>NC_058409.1:129910424-129963936 GCF_002201575.2 Neomonachus schauinslandi
TCTGTCTCTCATTCTCTCTCTCTCAAATAAATAAAATCTTAAAAAAATAAAAATTTTAAGAAATTCCGGAATTAATTTTAGAAAAGTTTGTTTGTTGTATTTATTGAGTTGACTTTTTTTTTTAAGTCATTCCTTTGTACGTATTATTAGTAAATTGAAGATAGGTGACCTGTGGGATATAATGAACATGCAAGGAGTGCCTGGGTGGCTCAGTCGGTTAAGCGTCTGACTTCAGCTCAGGTCATGATCCCAGGGTTCTGGGATCGAGCCCCACATCGGGCTCCCCGCTCCTCGGGAAGCCTGCTTCTCCCTCTCCCACTCCCGCTGCTTGGTTTCCCTCTCTCGCTGTGTCTCTCTCTGTCAAATAAATAAGTAAATAAAATCTTTTAAAAAATTTTTAAAAAAAGAAAATGCAATTACCTTTTTAAAATTAATTTAGTAAAAAAAGGTATAAAATGCTAGTTTTTTAAATTCACTTATTTTTTTAATTTATTTACTAATTTTTTAATTTATTTACTTATTTTGAGAGTGCATGTGAGTGGGGATGAGGGCAGAGGGATAGAATCTCCAGCAGACTCCCCACTGAGCACAGAGCAGGGCCTGATCTCACTCCCCTGAGATCATGACCTGAGCCAAAATCAAGTCAGACATTTAACTGACTGAGCCACCCAGGAGCCCCTACAGACTGCTAGTTTTAGTCTAGTATTTGTTGCTGCCTTCCTTCAGAGTAATAACATTTTCAGCCTAGCAAATGACCATGCACAATAAAGATCATTTTCTTTTTTTTTTTAAAGATTTTTTTTTTAATTTTTTTTTTTTTTTTTTATTTGAGACCGAGAATGAGAGAAAGAGAGCACATGAGAGGGGGGAGGGTCAGAGGCAGAAGCAGGCTCCCTGCCGAGCAGGGAGCCCGATGCGGGACTCGATCCAGGGACTCCAGGATCATGACCTGAGCCGAAGGCAGTCGCTTAACCAACTGAGCCACCCAGGCGCCCAATAAAGATCATTTTCTAATGCCCCTTGCACCTAGCGTGGCCATGTCACTGACACCAACCACTAGAGTATGAGTGAGATTCATGCATTTAACCACTAAAATGGTACTCTTTGCCTGTTCCATCACCTCTAATGAAATGCAGTAGAGGGTAAATTACTAGAAATAATGATGTAAGAAATAGATGAAGCAGACTTTATGTGGAAAGTTATGTTTTCCATCTTGTACGTAGATACAAAGGTAGTAGGTATGCCAAAAGTCATCAAGTGTCAGAAACATGCTATCTACTTAGTTACAGGTTTTGGAATGTTCATTTCCTCAAAATTATCAAACTCTGAACTTGTTTTAATGTCAAATATCCTCAGCCACCCAAGCCAGAGTGTTGTGGATTAATCATTTGCTATGAAGTTTAGTCCATCTTTTCTCTTTGGTCATTTCCTCCCTCACCTGGTAGCTAGCTTCTTGACCCTTCCAGCTTTGAATCACACACACACACATAACACACATGCACACGCAGGAAAGGAGAGATAAGAAAGTTGCTATAAAATAGCTCAAACCTTTCTCTGTGTGGTCCACATCTGGTACAAACATACACATACATTTGAAATTCTGTGGGCAAGTGTTTGATTTCTAGATTTGGTAGGATGTTTCTCCATTACATCTCTTTCAAAGTATCTGATCAGTGTAACTCTTATTACCTCCAAATTTCTTAGGCAAAAATTACCTTCCACAAGTAAATATGGAAAAAAGACAACTTGCATATCTAAACGGCTTAATTCAATATAAATTAAGTTTATTTTATACTCATTCAACAGTCTGATAAACACATAGCCATGTAAGGGAAGTTGGGAACTATAACCTAGATATAGTCCCAGGAAGAAAAATAAATGATTTTGATGAATTGGTAGTCAGAATAATAGCATTCTGCCCCAGACTACAGTGGCTCCCTAACTTTAGTATACCTGTCACCCCCTTTCACTGGTCCCACTGAAGTCTTTTTCTCTAGACCTGAACTGTGAAAGAGCATTTTTCATCCATCCTCTTTTGTAAGGAAGACTTTGAAAAGATCTTGGATAGAGTACTCCAACTATATCTCCAGAAAAGTCCTTGCTATTAAATCTGTTGTTTGTTTGTGGCAATTTTATTACTTCAAGTTTAACCTGGAGTCTCTGTCTGAGGGATTCTAGACTCACACTAAAGATTCCAAGGCAACATTTTGACAATTTGTATTTGAGACTGATATCATAATTGTGCCTTTGGTAGAATTTCAATTCTAATTCTTAGGGAATAGTAAACTCTTAGAGGAAAAGTGAGTAAAATTGGGGGCACCTGGGTGGCTCGGTCAGTTAAACATCTGCCTTAAGCTCGGGCCATGATCTCAGGGTTGTAGGATCAAGCCCTGAGCATGGGGCTCCCTGCTCAGTGGGGAGTCTGCTTCTCCCTCTCCCTCTGCTTCTCCCCCATGCTTATGCTCTCTCTCTCTACCCCCCGCCTCAAATAAATAAATCTTTTTTAAAAAGTGAGTAAAATTAGAGAGGCTGAAAACATAGGAAAAAACTGAGGTGGGGGAAATTTCTGAGAAGATGAAAGTCAATGAGTTCAGAGCATAGTTGGAGGTATTTCTTTAGATGGGAAAAGAATGAAACAAATTGATGCAAATACAAGTAATTTTGTTGGATTTCTGATAGGAACTTGGGTGAGCTTCTACTTACTGGCATCTGTTCTCTACTAAATATTAGACAGGTAGTGTTAGAAATGGGAAATTTGGAGAAAATGGAGAGGTTTGAAATAATTGACTATAGAATATATCAAAGTATACTTCATGGAATATCCATCTTGCAAGATGCACTATAAAAAAAGATTCTGTGCTTAAATGTAGAAAGCATTAACTTGCATATTAATGAAGATTCTCACACTATGTTACCACACAATAGGGTCCAGATTTTGGTGCTGAGAATGGACATGTCACCCAATGTTTAACACAGTGATTCATCAAAAACATTTAAAACTATAACTTTCTTTGATCACAGTTGATCCTTGAACAACATGGATTTGAACTGCACTGGTTCACATATAGGTGTATTTTTTATAGTACAGTACTATAAATGCACTGCCCCTTCTTTATGACTTCCTTAATAACATTTTCTTTTCCTTGGCTTACTTTACTGTAAGAATACAGTATATAAAATATGTAACAAAATATGTGTTAATCAATTGTTTATGTTATTGGTAAGGCTTCCAGTCAACAGCAGGCTCTTGGTAGTTAAGTTTCAGGGGAGTAAAAAGTTATACAGGAATTTTTGACTATGTGGGAGGTCAGCCTCCTAACCCCTGGTTTTATTCAGGGGTCAACTAGGTATCTATTTAAATACCACTGAATTTAGCATTTTATATAAGCCACATGAGAAAGCAGTCTTTTTAACATATTTTCTCAAGTGCTAGCAATTATTATGACTTTCTTAAAAATAAAAAAAAGTAGATTATGTTCATCCAATTTGTTCTCTCTCTAGACATATAAACATCAAACACAACAATTATCTTAAGCCTTAAAACGGTCAAGCTGAATGGATATGTGGATGATTGTGGACTGACTCACTTTCAGTATGTGAGCACGTACTGGCAAGAAAGAAAAATACATAGAGGTTATGTTAAGTGCAAGCTTGTTTTCCAGCATCTAGGAGATATATGTTTACTTCTGAACACTAAAACCCATGGTCATATTTTTCCTAGATCTGACTGGAATAAATTTACTATTTTCCCATGAGGTTAGTTTATCAGAGGCCCATGGTGAAATGATTGGCCCATTACATCTCAGAGTGAGAAAAAAAGGGGGCTAAAGGTAGCATCCTTTGAGGCTTACAGGATTTTATGGTTATTTATTGAAGCAAAGGTTCCTAATGTATTCATTTAAGAAGACAAAGGAATTCTTCAAAACCAGATGAAAGAAAATGTTTCCCCAAAGGACGCAAAGGTTACTGAATAGGTCAACTTAATGGCATCATTTCCAATCTCGTGTAAATTCAGCCCTTTTGCACAAGCCCGCAAATTATTTTGCATAATAACCACTTAAGGCAATTATCCCCTCCAAAAGGGATTGTGAGAATCTGTAATAATTCTCTGGATAATATAATCTGAAATTCTCATTTTCTTCTTCTAAGTTCTGAGAACTATGTGATATATCAATTGATGCTGTGCAATTTATTGTGCTCCAAATTCTAAGTTCAAGTTTACAATAAAATTCCCTATTTCCTTTCTAGATGCCAACCTGACAATTTGTGCACATAAAATAATTATTTAAAAATAACAGCTTACATTTTACAGGACGAATAGGAGAACTGCATTATCAATCTAATCAACAATTCCGGGGTTAAAAAAAAATGCTTTAAACATCAAAGTTGTTATTCATCATTGTTCCATGATAACTATGAACAGCAGAAAAATAGTAACATTTAAGGTGATTTGCTCAGTTTACCTCAATTCCATTGACATGACATGTGTCCCCATTTTAAGCCAACCAAAATGTGTTGTATGAGTTACCCAACATAAAATGTAGAACAAAGAACTTAGTTTATGATAAAATTTATAATTAGATTTATAGTCATTACATTTCCAGTTACAAAATAAGTTACAAGGATGTAATAATGTGACTGTATTTAATAATATTGTGCTTCATATTTGAAAGTTGCTAAGAGAATAGACCTTAAAAGTCCTCATCACAAGACCAAAAAAAAACCAACCAACCAAACAAACAAACAAAAAACCCACACTTACCATGGCAACATATTAAAAGTGCAGCCATTCAATTTTGTGTCAAACTAGGTAGTTGGTAAGGCTCTATTTAGGGATGAATTTTATGAATCTCTTTCTTCTTTCTGATCCATGTTCATTCAAATTGTCTTCTGTTCCTCTATTGTCTTTCGCCACATTTCTGTTTGCTCTGAAAAGGCTCTCTGCAATGCCTCTCTCTGAAATGATCCAATGTGTAAAAAGGTTTAATTCCAGGAAACCTCCATTGTACTCACTGAGAAAATTTATAAGCTTTCTATATCCTTTGCTCCCATTTTTTTAAACGCTTCTATTTTGCTCTTTGAAGATCTGCTTGTGCCACTTACCATGTCTCTTTTCTTGCACCTCCATCTCATATCTTGTAATACATCAGTGCGAAATAGATATTCCATTATGCAACGTGATCCCTTTAAAACTTTACATTTGAAGGATAGTCAATTTACTTCTTTTGCACAGTAAGAATATTACATATTTTTTCTTAAGGATTCACTAATCATATTTGAATTTAAAAAAATGATTCTTGGCAAAATACCAAAAGGATGATCATACCCTCAGGAAACAAAATTACCCCCCTGTCAATGAAACTCTGGTTATCTCACTCCAAAGAGTCCCAATTATAGCTTCTGAGCAAGATCAAAGAAGCCATTAGAGTCAGGGAAAGTAGGAAATGGAATCAGAACACTTTCACTTTTAACTTTTTATGGCCCACCACGTGTAGATTTAAATCTCAGATCTACATTGGCAGATGTCTCTACCCATCAGTATTCAGTAGTGTTCTTCCCAGTTTTTAGGTAAATGTAGTCATAAGCATTAAACAAAAGCCTCTGTACTGAATATATGGCAATAAAATTAAAGATATAGGCTTATCCTTAGAAAAATGTGGTTAAAGACTTTTGTGATCATGCCACTTTGAGAAACATGACAATAGAGGCAGTTTTAAAACTACTCGACGGCCTGGGCATCAAAAAATTTAATACATTCATTTTTTTAAGTGGCGTCTTTGTCCAGCTGGTACATTAAGCAAGTGTTTAGTTTTTCTAATAGTTAAATCTGTAAAGCCTAGAATAAAGACCATGTGAAATACCTCTGCTAAGCATACTTCTTTTAAAAAAGATTTATTTATTTATTTAGAGAGAGAGAGAGAAAGAGAGAGAGAGCGTGAGCAGGGGGAGGGGCAAAAGGAGAGGGAGACAAGTAAACTGTCCACTGAGCAGGGAGCCTGACATGGGGCTCTATCCCAGGACCCTGAGATCATGACTTGAGCTGAAGTCAGACTCTTAATCTGCTGAGTCACTCAGGTACCCCACTGCTAAGCATACTTTAAAACTATGCTCTCCAATCATAGCACTTATTTTTCTGTATAGAAACTGCAGGATGGGGGCGCCTGGGTGGTGCAGTCAGTTAGGCATCTGACTCAGTTTCAGCTCAGGTCGTGACTTCAGGGTCCTGAGACGATGCCCCACAACAGGCTCCGCGCTCAGGGCGGAGTCTGCTTCAGATTCTCTCTCCCTCTCCATCTGCCCCTCCTGCTTGTGTGCTCTATCTCTAATAAACAAATAAATGAATAAATATTTAAAAAAAAAAAAAAGAAATTGCATGATGATCGTTCTCCCCGGTCAACGACATCTAGTCTTCTTCACTCATTTTGCATACCAATTACTTCATGTGATGCCAAACACATGATAGACATTCAAAATTATTTGTTTATATCGGGAAATCCTAAATAAAATGGAGTCCTAATGTTTTATAGATAAACGTAGAAAAATAATAATTAATTGTTTATCTGGTAAAATAATAATCACCTATGTCAATTTTTCTCTTATTCAAAAAAATGTAACTATATTCTGAAGTCATATTTTATATTTCCTGAAGTCATATTTTATATTACTTGGGTTTTCCATAACATCTGAAACCTTATTCACATTATTTATTCAGTATCTCTGTCAGTCAATTGTTTATTTAGCAAATGTTGTTATGAGATTAATATGTGCTACACACAGACTTGTGCATCATTAATGTAGCTGTGAGTAAAACAGACAACTTCAATGTAGTCATATTCTAGTCATATTCTAGCATATATTCTGGTGGAGAAAATATACAAAACAAATACAAAATACAATATAGTGTAAAGGAGGGTTCATTAAGTGCTAGGGAGAAAACAAAACAGGTTAGGAAAGACAAAGATTCTCTTTGATTTTTTTAAAGATTTATTTATGTATTTGAGAGAGGGGCAGGGAGGGGCTGAGGGAGAGAATCTTCAAGCAGACTCCCTACTGAGCGTGGAGCCCGATGTGGGGCTCGATTTCATGACCCATGAGATCATGACTTGAGCTGAAACCAACAGTCAGACGCTCAACCATCTGAGCCACCCAGGCACCCCAAAAGACAAAGATTCTTAAGTAGGTATGTAGTGTTTTTTCTGAGTATTAGGTAAAGGTTCCTTGACATGGTAATATTTGAGCAGACACTAGAAGGAAATGAAAGGAAAAAAGTGCTTGAAAATTCTGGAAGAATATTTCCCAGGCAGAAAGACAAAAACAAAAAAACGTTAAGTCATCAAGGCAGAAATTTGCTTGGCACAATCTTTGGGACAATAAAAAGCACAATGGGAGTGAGAAAAATAAGAATGATAATGAAGGAAAGAGGGAAGGGATAGGTTATAGATCTAACAGTGGCTCAGATCATATACATCCTAGAAGATCTTCTCCTGGAATTTGGATTGTAGGTGTAGGAAAACCCTGAAGAATTTAAGCAATATGGTGAGACTTATTTATTTAAAGCATCAAATCTGGTGTCATGGACAATGATGGCTGAAGTGAGGTAGTGAGAACTGGTCAGACAAGGATAAATATCAGTGGAACAACCTATAGTATTATTGACGTGCTGAGTATGAAATGTTATGGACAAGGCTCAAAGATGACTCCATAGATTTGGTCTGAGCAAGTAGAAGAATGAAGGTATCTCTTTATTGAGATTGGAGTACTACAGAAAGTGTAGGTTTGATAGGGGAATTATAGTTTCATTTCGTACACATTAAATTTGAAGGGCCTTGTAAACAACCAAGTAAAAATATTTTTCTGGAGTCAAGGAGTAAAATGTGGGCTCAAGATGTGAATTTGCAGCTGATCTATATAGAGAGTATTTAAAAGTTAAGAGATTGAATAAGATCACTTAGATAAATACCAGTTTTGTCAAATGCTGCTGATAGTTGAGAATGATGAAGTTTTCGAACTGTCTGTTGAACTTGGCATCCAAGGTCTGTTAGTTATCCTGAGAAGAGCTGGGTCAGTGGAGTCATGAGAAATGAATCATGACTGAGGTGTTTCCAAAGGAAAAAGAGAGGAGTAAGCCAGAAGATTTAAAAATTCAAAAGTTTATGTTACTTGGAAGGGGTTCAGAGTCAAAAGAGAGTTTTTGAGCCAAGATATATGTTAATGAAATGATTTAATATAAAGAAAACATACTGGTAGAGGAGGCAGAAAGAGGGAACAATTTTTGAAGTGATGGTAGAGAAGACATAAATATCACAAGTGGATATTTCTGACCTCTAAAGGAACCCAAGCAGCATATCCACTGTGACAGAAAGACAAAAACATAGATTCAGATAAATCTGATAAATGTCATGGTAGATACATGTAGACATTCTCTTCTCATTGCTTCTATTTTCTCTGTGAAAATTGTGCTAAAGTTACCTTGGATCAAGGCAGGAAAAGGAAGTCTTAAGTGATTTAGGAGAGAGAAGATGTGACATAGCATCTAAGAGAGTGCATCTCTGCCATCAACTGCACTTAAATTTAATTCTATGTGAAGCAAGAGCACTTCGTCCTTTTCACCCTTTTAAGACTCTAACCCTCCCCTCCAAGTACAATGGACCACACTTTTCTTTGGGTTACTACTTGACCCTAAATACTGTTCTCCTCTGATAGTACTCTCTGGCACTTTAGCTTTATAGTGGTCTCACCCTGATAGACTGTTAAGTGCCACAAAGGTAAGAACTCTTGTCTTATAGTTTAGGGCTTTCCAAGTGCTTTTTACACAGTATTTTCTTACTATATGTTTTATTGAAGGAACAAATGGTAGTTCATCCAATGATGAAGTCTTAGTTAAGAGATTCAATTTGAGGCCTTCATTATAAGCTTTATATACAATTCCCACAGCCTCATAATTAAGGAATATTCCAAATTGCACTATTTACATAGTCCCAGAAATCTAGGGTACAAGCACCAATGTCTCTGACAATCCACTCCGAGTAAGTTAAGTGTCTACCTGTACCTCTGAAGCCTAAATATTCACTAACAAAGTAATCAAATGTCCCTGTCTTGGGTGATGAACTTTATTTTGGCATATATTTGAATCTGTAAGCATGGTAAGAGTATTCCATTCAGATACCACTATTTGTTTTGCTTTAATTAGATTGTAATTCTTACTTGAAATTTCAATATGCTCCTAAATAGTAATTTAAAGACCAGCGTTAATTTCAGAATAGAAGAGGTATTTACTCATTTGCATAACAGTCATATTTGAGAGTGGATTTCAGATGTGATTACATTAAATTGGCTTGGGATGAACAGAGTTTTAATAACTGTTCTATATTATCAGCCAAAAGTGCTTTCCTTTTTTTTTTTAAATAGAAGTTACTTCTAGCCAGGTCTGCTTCCACTTATAAAACACTTTATCATAAAATACTCTTAGCTCTAGACCTACAACCAACTTGCCTACCTGAATCACTCCCTGGCTGACTCAAAGGCAAATTAAACTCAACAAGACCAAACCAAAGTCATGATCTTTCTATCCTCAGAAGTGATTATCTTTCAGCCTTCCCCATCTTAGGAAATGACAACTGATTCCACCCAGCTATATAAGCCAGAAAACAAAATATCACAATCTCCCACAGTCTTCATTATCTAATCCATCATCACATTCCTGTTCATTTTTTTTCTCCTAAACACTGTTCAAACACTGTACCTCTTGCCACATGCAAAACAACTTCTTACTCCAAGATACTTCCATATTACTCCTGGAGTCAGCAACAGCCTTTTAATTTGACTCTCAGTGCCTTAGGCATTTACAAACCATTTTATCTATGCTGTACTCGGAATATTTTTATAAAGTTAAAACTTTATCTTACTCCATATCCTTAAGAATAAAATTTAAAAATTGGGCACCTGGGTGGCTCAGTCGGTTAAGCAGATGCCTTCAGCTTGGGTTGTGACCCAGGGTCCTGGGATCAAGCCCCACATTGTGCTCCTAGCTCAGCGGGGAGCCTGCTTCTCCCTCTGCCTGCTGCACCCTCTGCTTGTGTGTGCTCGCCCCCTCCTTCTCTCTCTGTTTCAAATAAATTAAAAAAAAAACTTAAAATTTTTTTAAATTAAATTAAAAACAAAAATAAGTGCACTTCCATTGCTCTTAAACTCTTTAACACAACATAGAAGTGCCTCTTCCGCTTTGCCCCAAATACCCTCCCCATTTTCTTTGGATATTAACCATGTTACCCTTTTTATATTTCTGCCAATGTGATATGCTTCTGTTCAAAGGCACTTTTAGTTGTTGCTTCCATTGCTTGGGACACTATTAACTCTACCTCACACATCCTCCCACTTTGTGAAATTGTACTCTTCCTTCTAATTTTAACTTAAAGATCACATCTTCAGAGACTTTTTTTTTTTTTTGGTTTATCAAATGATTAACTCCTCCTCTTACACAATTTCAAGTTTATTTATTTTATATTTATTCAAGGTTACAACATGTACTGTTTCATCAGAAAGGTTAAGAACCTTGTGTGCTGGGACGCCTGGGTGGCTCAGTCAGTTAAGCGTCTGCTTTCAGCTCAGGTCATGATCCCACGGTCCCGGGATCGAGTCTCGCATCTGGCTCTCTGCTCGGCGGAGAGTCTGCTTCTCCCTCTCCCTCTGCTGCTCCCCCTGCTTATGCTCTCTCTCTCTCTTTCTCTCTGATAAAGAAAGAAAGAAAGAACCTTGTGTGCTTTGCTCACAATTATCCCATTAATGTCCACTTTGAGCTGAGCACACAGAATGTCTTCATTAAATACTTGTTGAAAGAAAAACTGAATAAAAATACACAGAAACCCTGATGTAGAGCCATAGTGCTCCATAGAATATATCATAATTTCTCACAGATAGAGCCATTATAGGCTTACTGGAAGCATTCTGGTTTTAGGCTAACTTAATCATATTTTGTTTTTTTGTTTGTTTGTTTTGTTTTGTATTTTTCTTTTTAGAAGCAAGGTGCCAGAGGCATTCGGGAACCAATTGTTCAGAAATGCATAAGCTGAAAGAGGATTCTGGAAACATTTTTGTTTCTTGATTTGGACAGATGGCAGTTGCTCATATAACAAAATACATGTCATGTTAAAAAAAATGAAATGAATTAAAGTCAAATAACAAAATTGAGCTCCTATGCCAATTGATAACAAGATGAAGAATTTCTTATATGTAACTACTCTGTTTTGTTTTACAAGAAGTAAAATATAAATGTATTATTTAATGAGACCAATTTAATACATATTAAAGTTTATTCACTAGAATTTTAAAATTAAGTATCATACCTCTAATCAATATGAATTTTAAACATAACATTAATGGAAAGTTTCATAAGGGAATTATTTTTTAGAATCAAGTCTTTCTTAAAATGCATGCCAGAGGGGAGGTAGGTTAGGGAATAGGCAAATGGATGAAGGGGAGTGGGAAATTGAGGCTTCCAGTTACGGAATGAATAAGTCATAGGAATAAAAGGCACAGCATAGGGAATATAGTCCATGATATTATAATAACCTTGTATGGTGACAGATGGTAGCTACACTTGTGGTAAGCATAGCATAATATGTATACAGAAATTGAATCACTATGTTGTACACCTGAAACTAATGTAACATTGTCAACTAACTCAAATAAAAAAAGGTTAAAATAAATGCTGTGTAAAGTCCTAATTTTATGGATAGCTCCTTCAATTTATATTTTGTATTTGTTACAGCTTAAGTAGTATAGTCCCCGAAAAGGACTACGGAGAATTCTATTTCCCTGGAGGCTCTGCTACTCACTAACTACTTGGCCTTGGGCAATGCACGTTGGCATCCTGGATCTTGCTCCCTCCCTATCTCAAATGAATGCGCTATTCTTGATTACTTCTAAGAGAACATTCAAAGCCATGATTCTGTGGTTTGATTTTCTAATTCAAATAGAATACAGTATTAATGTAGTCATAGATTTTTATCCCTGGAGTTTCTTTAATGGGGAAATTAAAGTAGCTTGAAGAAAATCACAAAAGTATAAGCAAAAAAGATACATAGATCTGCGGATTATTTCCCAAATTTGGACACTTTTGTTGCTGAGAGATTGTTTCCATGGTACAGATTCTGTCAAAATCCCTCAGAAAAGACGTCTATATCACCATTATTTGCTCTGACAATATCAGCTGCTAACAGTCTTAACACCTCCTTTTCAAAAACAGAGTTTGAAGCAAGGACAGAGAATGAAATGGTGTAAACTCATTACTGTGTCAAAATTTAATTCAAACTCATTATCATTTAAAAACTATAATCTTGTGCTCTCTCAAGATGAGATACTCACTCAGGGTTACTGCATCATTATCTTTCCTTAGGGACCATTGAAAGAAAATTCTCTGCAGGGAAGTGAAGGCCAACAAAAATTACCATCTCATCTATTTAAAACTAGAACATGTTCTATCTTTCGATGTATTAGATTTACTTAGAAATTAAATTTTTATTTTAAAAAATTAAATCAATTTTTATATTGCAACAAATAAATTGCATGCAATAAATAAATTACATATATGTGTATATATATAGACAAATATGTACATATGCATGCATCTACATACATATTTTATGAAATCAGAGCATGTATCATTTAGCAAAATTGTCCTCTGACATAACTTTGCCAGCTTATAATGAATCATAGATACCCATTAAAGTATATTAATCAAGATCTCACTCTTTTTTAAATAGTTAATTTTTCTCTACATAATTTTTTTTTCTTTCAGGTACACACTTGGAGTAACTAAAATTAGGTAACATATTTTTGTATTCAACGTATTTTTGTATACTACATGTAATCAAATTGCTGAGTTCTGCTGATCCACTATTTTGTTAAAATTAACCATTATAATGAAATTTTCATGCCTTGACTGTTTATTACATTTTCCTGAATTTGGGTTTTCCTCATATATTGTGCCATTTTATACCTGTGGTATATACCAGAATACAAAATCTGAAACAGAACAAACTCACTGCTTTAGTATATTTACCTTTTATACAATGTATTCAAAATTTACATTGCATTATGTTAATATTAATTCTGCTTTTTATGAGAGATATCTGAAAACTTTAGTTAATTAATTTAGATTCCAAGTGTTCCGTAGAGAAGCTTGGCCTGAGCTGTAGAAGGCATGCCCCACTGCAGAGTCCCAAGTCCTTGAGGGGGAATGGATAAGAGACCTGAGCTGGAGGCAAGGATTACCTACACATTTTAATGTGTGGCTACACATTAAAAGCCAGGGACACAAACTCCTGACCTTGCGGCTTCTGACACCCTGGGGCTGATGGACCAAAGAGCCACAGGTGAGGAGCATGAGCTCTCCTCTTCCACCTCTGCCCCAGAGTAACCCCTAGACTCATTTTAATCCATTTGCATTGCAGGTGCAGCACCCCATGGAGAAAGACTGCTATGACAGGTGCAGTACTAATCTTATAGGGTCAAAAACTCCCCCTCCCGGCCTGTTGGAGGAATCCCCCAAATGACTGGAAGCAGCCTCTCTAAGAGACCACCCCACTGTACGTCACAGCTCCTCCCAACTCAGAAAGACCTGATTATATAGGATCCCAAAACAACCTAGGGGCTCGTTCCATCTACCAGAATCTGCCTGCTCTCCCACCTTGAGTGTAGTTTCACTTTAATTAAATGGCTTTGTGCTGGCTACTTTACTTCTGGCTGTATTTATTCCAGCACGGATCCCCACGTAAATCTTCTTGTGGGGAATCCAAGACCTCCATTCACACAACACAGACTCTCTCACTGGTAACAAAAGTATTTTTCAATAAAACTAGTATATAACTTTAATGCACTTAATTCAATTGAAAATAAAATATTTTAATGTTCTACTCCAGATTCTTTGAATTTAGTCATCCACCCATATGCAACCTAACACCTGGCATATATTGATTTATAAATACATACATACATACATACCTCAAGCATATGCATTTCTTTTCATTTGAACTTTGACCAAAATAACCTCATCTGGAAATATTTTTTGGATTGCTCTTGATCTGCTAGTTTCTGCTCTTACTCAGTCATTTTCATATTTCAACACTTGTACTTAGTGCTTGTGTTTCCTCTAATTTATCAATTTTTCTGACCCTTGTTCTGACCTTTGTTTATTTTGGCTTACCACTGTAATCATAGCTTTACCTGATCCCTGATGTTGACATTTCCCTACAGTTTTGAGTGGGGATCTCCCTACTCAAGGTTTGGGGCTAACGTAAAGGCTAGCCAAGAAGCCAGATTACACAAGAGGGGGAATTAATGTGACCAGTTGTCATGGTTCTTATTGATGCAAACACCCAATTGGCTGCAAAGAATGGAGACTTGGCTGTTCTCCATCCTCACTCTCTCCATCTAGTCCAGAACTCAGACTCCCGAATGGTTTAGCTCAAAATTCAGTTGATATAAGGGTACTTCCAGTAAGTTGAAACATTCCATTCTGGTACTCTTTCAATTACCAAAGACTGAGATAGGATAGGAAATTTCAATAATGTTTCTCCACATATGTATCTGCACAAGTATTCAGGACTTTTGGCTTGTGGTTGGTAAAGAAGGGATAAATTTTCTTATAACTGTTCAAACAGAGAGGACATTTTTACTCCTATAATGAGTAAAAATCCTTTTCTTAGAGGATTGCAAATAGACTAGTCCATTACAGATGGTTACTTGCCTCAGGGCAGAGTGGTTTCCATAGCCCCCCCTCCCTCCCCCCAAGGAAGCACATTGCTTTAAGATTCTTAGTTTGCATTTCACCAGCTAAGTGTTTGCCTGCAATTTTGAGACAATCCATAAAAAGAATTGCAAATCTTTCCAGGCTTCAGGTGCAAATTTTAAATTTCTATCTCTAATTCCACCACTTTTACTGATTGATAAAACCATAATGAATTAAAAGGTCAAGAACTTTTTTCTTCCTCCTTTTAAGCAGCAGGAGTGTACAAAGTTGTAAATCTCTTACAAACCAGTGGTATTGTTTCTTTTCACTGTTTCTGCCTTCCTGTACTTATTATGACTAAAGAAGTGAGCTAAAGAAGTATATCTTTTTCCTACTTGATCTTCCAGCCAGCCACCTGTGTGGCTTTTTCTTTGGGTAACGCTAATTTCTTCGTCTCTTAGCTTTGCAGGTAATGCTGTTATGGAATGAACTCTATCCCCCTCCCCCCACCCCCAAAATATATATGTTGTAGTTCTAACCCTCAGGAACTCAAAGAATGAACTTTTTGGAGATAGGGTCTTTATAGAGGTAGTGAAGTATTTAAAATGAGGGCCTTAGGGTGGGCCTTAATCCTGTATGACGGGTATCCTTATAAAAAGTCGGAATTTGGACACAGAGACAGACAAGCCATAAATGAAGATGATGTGAAGAAATACAAGGAGAAGTTGGTCTTCTACAAGCCAGGAAGAGGCCTCGAACAGATCCTTCCCTTAATAAGAATAAATAAAAATAAAAATAAATAAGAGTTTCAATTCTCCCTCTTATGAATAAAAGAGACATCCCATCCGCTTCCCTTCTCTTAAATCATTTACTTTAAAAAACCTGAGAGCCTAAGTTTTCCTCTGCTTCTTTGAAAGGTACACAAATATTTTTAGAAAATAAATGAGTTTTTTTTTGTCCACTTTATGACTTAAGAATGTCTTTTTTAAAGATCTGGGTGCCATTTCTTTGAAATAGAAATATCAAGAGAGATAGCATCCCCATCTCCCAGTGTCTGTAGAAGGATAGGAGCTTAACTTCATGACCATTTGCTCCAAATTGCAAAACCTCCTCCTGTGTCATAAAGACATGAGAAGTTTGTTTTTCATCTCATAAAGCCAATTAGCTAACAGAGGTGGTCACCCTAATTACCAGGTGAATCTGTCAAAAACTATGTGTGGAAAAAATGCTGCTGTCAAGACTAATTATTGTTCATCTTGAGAATACATATCTGTTTATCTGTTTATCTGCCTGACTATATAAAAGGCTGAGGTTCCTTTCTGTCTTTGTAACCTCTTAGTGAATTGCCTGTTAGAGCATCACATTCTGCTTTAATGATCATTCAATAATAAAATTATTTTCTTTCTCTACTACTTTTATGGGGAAGATCTCTAGGATAGGACAGAATTTTGTTTTTAATTATATTTCCGAAATACCTGATAGCCCTCAGAAGGAATGAACACTGCCAACACCCTGATTTTGTATTTTGTGCCTCTGGAATCCTGAAACAGTAATCTCTGTTGTTTAAGCCAACCAGTTAGTGACACCTTAGCAGACTAATCACATGTTGAGGCTGGGGTTTGAATTTAAGGACTGGGGAAAAAAATAAAAAATAAAACCTTAAGCCCAGGTTGTTAGACCTCTATTAAAAATTTGCCTATTTTATCCTATATACACATTTCCTTGTAATTTTTCATGGGAGCAGGCAATGTTGACAACATAGGATTCTGATATGTCTGGACTTTAAGAACATAATACTTTCCTAACACACATTTTACCATCATTTGACACATATTTGATAGCATTACGTTTCACCTACTGTGTTAAAGATTAATATCTCAGAAGCATATCATCGGCTTCTGTAAAGAAATTCTGTAAGTTTTCACAAGTCCATAGTCTGCTTGAGACTTAAACCATTCCAGAACTTATTAAGAACCAAGCCCCAGTTTCGTATCCACCCAAAAAATGTCTTGATGAAAAATGATCAGTCAAAAGAGAGATTTTTAGATTTCCTTTAGTAACCAATCAAAAATGTCTTCAGCAGTCTGTCATAGTTTAAAGTAACTTTGTTCATTTTGGCCCTATATCTAGCACTCACACTACCAGAGTGAACCTCTGAACTCTCTCCAGAGTGATATGAATCTCTCTTTCCTGCCAAATTAATAAATTCAGACTCGATATAAACTATTTTGCTGTGGTTTGTTACTCTTCGACACCTCTATTTGTGGAGATCAATAGGCAGATAGATAGAGATGACATGTTTATCTCTCAATCCATGATGAGGCAGACCACAATAAAAGAACATCACAGTTTTGGCTGAGACTTTTCTCCAACTTTTCACTGTCTAACGGATCTTTACTCTGAGTGCTAACATGGAGAGGAATCCAAGCAATTCCCCACCTGTCCCAGCTCTGTAGCCCCACTAAAGAAAAATGTAACATGGATAGGGGCTTGATAAAAGCAGAAGGGGCCACATCAGTGGAAATCTGCTGGGATTTCTTGTCAGAACAAACAGTTGGCCTTATTCTGCCCCTCTCTTTTCATCCTAACTCAAGCCACAGGGTGCTGTCAAATAAATATAAATCTAGACCTAGAGGGGGAAATACTTTACTTAGAACAAAGTTTATTATAAAGGGAGAATGCCTCAATCTTAGAAATCTACAAGTGTCTCAAAATCAAAAGGAAAAAAGGCTTTCCTTTATGTGGTGAGGTTTCTCTTATAAGAGAAAGTTGGACAAGTAAGGGAAAATGATCTTTATAGTCTGACAGGAAGAGAGTCTTGCTGCACTCAGTAGATTCCTAGGATAAGCAGATAAGAGGGCATGTTCCACTTTTTTTTAGCTCTTGCTCAGACTTGGGAGCAGTTAGAATTCAGGGACCTGCAGGGAGGAAAGAAGACTGACTGTTGGTCAAGACAAAGCATAGGGTAAAAAATAGTCAGTGATATTTTAACAGTGACAGATGGTAGCTACCTTTGTGGTGAGCAGAGCATCACGTATAAACTTGAGGCACAACTGAAACTAATGTAACATTGTGTTAGGCCCAAACAAAAAACATTTAAAAAAGAGAGAGAGAGAAATGGACAATTGAGAATATTTGGTCAGCGGGAATGGAAGCATTCTCTATTCTAGGAAATGGGTTTCTCTATTCACAACTGAACTTCGATGGACAGGGCCTACTTGGTACTTCTGTGAACCAAAAGCCAGTTTTACTAGTAGCAATTCTTCCAGCGTTCCAACCTTTTCCCTACTGGAAAAGTACTCCCTTTGGAACATTTTAAAGCACTTCTTGCGGTGGGGGGAGATCACTTCAAAACCAGTCTCCAGGGAAACACTGTGCTTTTTAAAACTCAATAGATTAAGAATCTTAATCTATTAATAATGATAATAATAATCTAATAATAATAATAATAATAAAACAAGCAAACATATTTATTAAATAATTATTCAAGTGTATTATCCTTTAATGATGCTCTTTTCCATATATCCAAATGCTATTTAAAAACTGAGTTCATTTTATAAACTGAAGCAACATAAGAAATTACAAACACTGTAAAAATAATTTTATCTCCGGGCACCTGGCTGGCTCAGTTGGTTAAACATCAGGACTCTTGATTTCAGCTCAGGTCATGATCTCAGAGTGATGAGATCAAGCCCCACCTTGAGTCACCCCTCAGGCTCTACAAGCTCAGTGGGGAGTCTGCTTTTCTCCCTCTCCCTCCTCTCTGCCCCTTCCCCCACTCCAGTACACACTCTTTCTCTCTCTAAAATAAATAAATAAACCTTTAAAAAATACTTTTATCTCTTATGGATAAACATCAATGTGTAAATATGAAGCTATAGATTTTTTTTGGTATTATGGTATGAAATTTACTTATATGTGGTTTTAATGGCCCATTTTTAAATTATTTAATATGATTGTATTTATATTTGAAAAATAAAAGGTAGCATAGTATTTAGTTATATTTATCACATTTAGGACAGTAAAGTACAATCCAAAACTTCAGTAATGCAGAACACAACAATAAACCATATGAATAGAATATCTATGCAATCTATTTGCAGGTTTCCATTTATCATGGCACCTCACTATACATAATACATGAGTATCTGACAAGTTGCTTAAATATGATATCTCATCATTTTTCTTTTATTTAACTAATATATACTTGAAAATTTATAGGTGACATTGTAAGCAAGAAAATATCTTTGATTCTTAAGTTTGTGAATAATGTTATAATTATCATTCCCGTGACTTGTATTTACCACTGATTTAAGCTGATGTGATGTTCCCTTTAACCTCATAGCCTTTCAGCTTGTTGAAAACACTTTTGCATAGAAATCTTATTGAATAAACTAACACAAATATAAAAATACAAGACTCCTCATTAGTAATTGGTCAATTAATCACTTTTTTTAAAATGTAAAGAGTAGATTTTTGAAATTCTCTAGCATTGAATGGCCTAGATACACAAATCAGATTTGGGGCTCATGCTGATCTTCTGTTAGTGCCAACAATGGAATCACATTTTAAAAAAATAGATCTCTTCCTTGGGCCTTGTCATATTGCTATATTATAGACATTGGAAAGCTGCTGATAAAATATTGATGTTTTCAAAAGCCATTGTCACCTACAAACATCTCAGCTTGAATTCATTTCTGAGATTAAGAATCCTGTGTCTAAGCAGAAGACCACAGGGATGAGAGATGACAGAGAGGAAAGCAATAAAATGATCACTGAGGAAGGTACTGAGCTCTGATTTAGTGGTGACCTAGTGATATGACAGTAGGCAAACTATTTCATCTTTTAATTTTTCAGCCTCCATATTTGCAAAGAAGGGCTAATACCTATACTCCTATTAAATTTTAAGATGTAGATAATTTCTTTTCAAAATAGGGTATTATTAACCTAGCTCTCACCCTGACCTCCACAGGGTGGAGATAATTAACCAGGAGAAATTCAAAAGTCATAATTATACTTGCAAATAAAAGAAAGGAATACTGTGAAATTTAGCTGGTTCTGGTCCACAGTGCAGAGTTAGAAACCCCTGAGGCCAAATGTGACTTGAATTAAGAAATTTCAAATTTCAAAAATCTAATTTGATGCATATACTGTATATTGACTATTATACATATGTATTCTGCATACTTAAACAAGGGATTTGAAGAGAAACAAAATATTAGTTTGAATAAAATATGGAAATAGAGACATATTTAGAGATATCTTTCTAAATATAAGTTATGACCTGATAATCTAGAAGACAAAGCACTTACTTAATCTTTAAACTTTAGTGTCATTGAAAGGTACATTCCCTTGATATATGAAATAGAATTTGACCTTAGCCCATATATCACATACATCACATACATCACACCTTGAAGGTTCTGGGAAATTGACTGCAAGTATTCATCATTATTCAATGTGACTAAAAGGTAATAACACTGACATTTGTAAAGTACACAGCAGGAATCATGTCCATCTTGTAGTACTGTCCAGTTTTTTATGATCCCATACAAGAAAAACTTAGCAACCATCTGCTATCTCTCCTTTTGTGTTTGTTTAGTCCTTGTGCTTTTATAATTTGCTTACATTGTTTTTTTTACTGCAGATATCATTTTCTAGTTAATGATCTCATCCAAATTAACCACCACTTGTTTTTCTCTCATGACCTCAGTTATCAAGTAAATGGCAGACTCCTTCATTTATCTAAACATCCACAATTCCTAATGTAGTCTTCCTTGCAGCAGTGCCTAGCCCATCCCTCTTCAGGTTGAGAAGGCCAGTTACTAAATTGCTCCCTTCTATTGTAACCTAGTGTTAGACACCAGGCCTAATTCTTGCTGATTGAATCCGAAATGAAATATGCTGGGAGCTTCTGCAAGTTCTGATAAACTAAAAGATGAAAGAAGTAGAGCCTAGCCCTACTCTTCCTGCTATGGGGCATTATTTTGGGAGTACTAGAGGCTGAAAGTCACTGTCCTCATCAAAGAGAAGGGCCAGAAAACAATATAGAAGCTGACTTTGAAAAATGCTAACATTATTAAGTAATTAAGATAACCCTGAAATCCATTACTCTTAGATTTCTTGGCATATAAGCCTTTTTAATGAAGCATGGTATATTTCAGCCAAACTACCTTAACAGATTAAAGGCCTTAAAATGATCAGTTATCATAATAATTTAGGGTTGTGCATTTATGACCCTCCACCAATTTTTTGAGTTAAAATACAAGAGATAATGTAATTTTCTGTTACTTAGGAGTGAGTTTTCCATGAATATTAAGAACACAGAGAGTCATGCTGAAGATTCAAATATGAGAATAAATTAAATCTGGTCTTGATGACACTATATATTTTATCCATTCTAATATCACTTCTTTTTTTTCTAATATCACTTATTTTATATGTTGATCATTAGTAAAACTGTTTAAAACAATCTTTAAGATCTTTATTTTTCTAGTACCAACTTTCTACCTGTTGTAAAATGCTGTGACTCTGTTTATGAGCTTACAGTATACATGCACAGATATTTTGGTATATTTTTGTCACCACTGAAGAAAGTAAGTTAAAATTTTCTCTTGGTAATTTCATGAAACTAAAGAAAATTGTCTTATTCATCCTAGTGTTAATGCATTTCCTATTTGGAGTTGATTTCTTAAGTAGCTTTCCAAGATTTCCAAAAGAATCATATTCACAGCATCACAGCTTCATTATACCATAAGCTTGAATTTAGTTTTGTCTTAATTTTTTAGAGAATCCTGCTGTGTTCAGGACAAATCACAAGAACCAAATGACTCACTAAACTACGGGTAGCCAGCTGTTTCAACCATTTTCTACAAATGAAGGGGGAAAAAAAAAAAAGACCTTCTCTGGCTAGAATTTGAGAAAACATGAAATTATTTAAGGTTTCAGCACATAATACAATAGTTGTCAAGACACTATTTATTTATAATAATATAGAAAAACTTCTCAGTCATTAGAGGGAACTTAACTTCAGGATGGTTTGGAATTATTAGATTGACAGTAACAAAAACCCTTCAGTCTTATATAATGAATACCTTTGGGAAAGTGTAGAGAATGGACGTCCCAAGTAACTTTGCCATCTTTTGTACCCTGGAGAGACTCAGTCAACCTTCAAATATCACACATAAATTATCTTAAACTTCAATATCCATTAGGCAAAAGCTCCAAATTTCAGTGGGAAAGGGTTTTCTTAATAGGGTGAAGAAGGTTTATAAAGAATCTCTCATTGGTAACCTATCATCATTCTATTAGATAATATTTTTTAAATGCTAATATTAATATGTGCAGTTATAGTAATTTTAATACCACTTTAGTAGAACTATTGAAAATATTAGTACTGACTGTCATTTTGTTTTCACTTCTAATGACTCACTAGGTGTTAGAGTGTTACTTTTCATTATGTTGCATTCTTCAAACAGCAATTTATTGCTTAATAAACCAATATATGTTGTAAATGATTTCTTTATAGAAAATACTAAAATGTATATTATATTATTGGAATGAAAAGTGTTCATTTTAAATGTCTACCTATAGATAGATATATCTATATTTAGACAGGTAGATAGAAAAAATGATGATTAGATGCATTAAGTAAATTGCCTAAGCTTTAGCGTTAGAACCAGGATTTAAATACAGATCTCTTAATCCAAGGTGCTGTATGCTGTTGACGTCTAAGCAGTACTCCCTGTGTCTCTGGTAGGTAGGATAAAAAAGTCAGGACATAATGGGAAATAGGAAAAAAAGGTTGAATTACATTTGAGCCAAGAAAACATCATCATGCTCTGTGTCTATGAGTTACCTCTTTGACCATGGTCAGAATTTCCACAGGCAAGTTTTGTTAATCAAGAAGGGATACTGGTTGAAATTGTGTGTATATGTCAGTGCATGTGCATATTTATAGTGTTTTCTAATTAATAAATGATTAAAAGACATTAAGTTAATATTGTTAGTAATTTATGGAAGTTAAACACTTTTTTTTTTTTTTTTAGAGAGAGGGAGTGAGAGGTGGGGTCAGTGTGAAGAGAGAGAGAGAATCTTAAGCAGGCTCCACACCCAGTGCATAGAGCCCAAAACAGGGCTCAATCTCATGACCCTGAGATAATGACCTGAACCAAAATCAAGAGTCAGATGCTTAACTGACTAAGCCACCCAGGCACTCCAGTAATTTATGGAAGCTAAAGAGAAAGAGAGAGAGAGAGAGAGAGAAGAAATGCACATTTACACATAAGATTCCACGATTGAAAGGAAGAATATCAAAATGAAGCACAGAAAAATCATAGCTCAATTCCTGGCACAAAGTAAGATGTTAATAATTGACAGCAAATACATGTTTTTAATCAAATGATGAAAACAGTGATTAAACAAACCCATAAAAACTGTCCAAAAAAAAGCACAAACTCAGGAATTTGTTTTTTAGTTTCCTGTTGCTGCTGTAACAAATTACCACACATTTTGTGGCTTAAAACAACACAAATTTACTATCTTATAATTTTGGAGGTCAGAAGTCCATGTTGCATCTTCAAAATCTCACTCTGCTTCCACAGTTACATTGCCTTCTCTAGCTCTGACCTTTTTGCCTCCTTTTTATGAGGAGTCTTGTGATTACATTGTATTCACCTGGAAAATCCAGTATAATCTCTGCATCTCCATATCATTAACTTAATCTCATCTGCAAAATCCCTTTTTTCATTAAGAGTTACATATTTATGTGTTCTGGAAATTAGAAGATGAATACCTCTGGAGGGAGTATAACTGACCAATAACATATGTGCAAGTTATATCGGTGGTGTTAATCCATATACCAAATCTTTCAGGAAGACCAACTTTCTCACCTTCCCTGTTTGCCTAGGACTCTTACCAGTTTTATAACCTAACTCCCATGTCCCACTATACCTTTTCAATCTTGGACAAAGAGGGATAGCTACCTTATCTGGGCCCCTAGCAATTCTAGTCTCCATTCATTCCTCATAAAACAAAAAATGGCATCTGTGTTTTGGGCAATGCTGGGTTTCATTTACAGAATACTTGGCTGGGTAAGGGATGTAGTGGTAGCCATGATTAAAGGTTAGGTTTGCAGAAGACTAGAAAGACTGTAAGGTATGTGAAATCCACGGGGACACTGGTATATTATACAGTCTTCATGATATTTTTTGGCCATTGCTATGAGTTTTTATTGACAAATGTATAATTAAAACTAACTTGATTCATCTTTAAAATGTGTCAACCTCTAGGTCACTCAAGTCAGAGATGCAAGCATTCTTCAGAAAAGATTTAGTTAAAATCATAAAATTTGGGGGGAAAGTTTTAGAATCATCATTTTTTTTGCATATACCAGAAAAGCTAGTATTGATTATTATCATGTCAAAACTATCATCCATGAAACCCATATACATACATATATATGTATATACAAACAAATTAACTGGAAGTTTATACCTTATTTATTTATTTATTTTTTCATCATGATGAGTGTACTCTTTAATCCCCATCACCTATTTCAGCCACTCCTTCCACTCCACCCCCCAATAACCATCATTTACAATATTTCCATATTTTGTCCAGCTTAACTAGTATTTTATACTTATTTCTAAGAAAACTTATTTTAACTAAAATTCATATAGTGATCTTTTGGATACATGCTTTGCAATATCATTATTACTTAGGAACCACAGAATGCTTTTAACTATTGGTGATAATTAATTCTAAGATCCATATTAGTTATTATATTAAGTATTAATATAATATTAGTATAGTATTATATTAATAACTAATAGTATATATAATAACTAATAGTATTAGTTATTATATTAAGTAATATTAATATAATATTATATTATAATATAATATTATTATATTAAGTTAATTATAAATATAATTTTAGTTAAATTAAAAATGTTTTCATTTCACGGAAAAGTTCTTACAATTAAAATATGTAACTGCATATAACAAGGTTATTTTCTTTAGTATTTAGGATTTCAAAGTTTAAAAGTTTCTAAAAAAAGGTACTCTCAGGAAAGGACACAATAGGTACCTTCCAAGACTTTTCCTGCATTTTAATTATCTCAGTTCTTAAAGGAGATTTGGTTATTCCTCTTTCCTAAAATCATTCCTCTGAATCCAATGAGAAATTGATAGGCTTGCCAAATATAAAATATAAAAAAAAAATCCCTACTTTAAAAGCTATTTTATCCACAAGCTTCTTCTCAGCAAAATATAATGACCACACTGCAAATATGATAAACATCAAACACATTAAATACATACACACATACATACCACTATGACAAAATGACAAAATCACAACAGTTACTAAAAAAATGCATTTTCCAGGAAGCAAAATCTAATACCTACTTCCAGAGAAGTTTTGGAAGAAACATAGAAAGAAACATAAAAAACAAGAGAATATACTGGAATTAAAAGATAATCTCAATATGTGGTGTCATAATAGTCCTTCAAAAATTGCCCTTATTTCTTGATATTCTATTTATGAGAAGTCTAGTAAAAAGCAGTCTACAAAAGATTTTTGGACAGGACAAATAAGTATAAAAAAGTAATTGAAAATTAGAAAACACTTGAAGAAAAAAAGCCTTTATAATATACTAATTTGTTAATTTTCTATTCCATTAGAAGCAGAGGAAAGAAAATGCAACCAGGTAGAGAGATGATTCGCTATTTACAAAGTATGAGCAGCTAAGCAAGGAAGCAAGAACATACACTATAATTAATAAAAGTAATAATATTAATAAAACAATAACAAAGCACAAATTGAAACTTTAAAAATGACAGCCATGAAGTAAAACTAAACTTCCAAAATATTTATGTGGCCAATTAATGTTATTATATCAATCTGGAAATCAGAACAGAGTTAGAGATAAATAAGAAATAGACCACAGCTTTACACTATTTTACACTAAGTTTGAATAATGGGTGTCATTCTTTTTTTAGAAGATCTCAATGCTTCAAAAAAAGAAAAAAAAAAAAGATCTCAACGCTTCACATCAACTTGTCAATATTTAATATACTACATTTTGTAAGACAAAATTGTTCTCTGATGGAACAAGCAGAAACATTTTTTTTTAAAGATTTTATTTATTTATTTGAGAGAGAGAATGAGAGACAGAGAGCACGAGAGGGAAGAGGGTCAGAGGGAGAAGCAGACCCCCTGCTGAGCAGGGAGCCCGATGTGGGACTCGATCCCGGGACTCCAGGACCATGACCTGAGCCGAAGGCAGTCGCTTAACCAACTGAGCCACCCAGGTGCCCAAGCAGAAACATTTTTTAAATGTACTTTGAAAACATAGAGCAGATCTGAAAAATATAAGTAAAATAATTCAAATCAAAACAAACCAACCAATCTAACAGATCAAGATTTCATTTAAACTCCTTTAAAGCCTGGAAATCTGTCATATTCATATAACCCTGCCTATCTCCACACACACACACACACACACACACACACACCTTCATACACACTGAAAACAACAGAAATTAGTATTTGCCACATTGTGCTGGCTCAGGCAGATACCAATAGTGTATGTGGCCAATGAATAGCACTTAGCTCATCTGTCCAAAGTCCACCTTTACAAACAAGTTGACTTAACCATTTTCTCAAAGAACTCTGGACGGTGAGAGTGGGTATGCTGACTCCTAGAGTCCCCACAATCCATTTTGGATTCTGGATATCAAAAACTGTAAGATAATAAATTTGTGTTGTTTTAAAACAATAAATTTGTAGTGATTTTTAAAGCAGCAATAGGAAACTAATTTAAATCGTTTAAATGTTTCATTTAGCTAAGTACTAATTTGAAAGGTGGATATAAAGGGAGCTATAAAACAGCATAAGTGAGTCCAATACACCACCAAGGAATGTAAAGATTTGTAGCATTGCCAGAGAGTGAATATTATAAGGTATTTTGTACTGTTTTTCTTAAGATATTCTTAAGGAAATTGGAAGAGGTTACACTTAAATTGAGACATAAAAATCAGGAGTCAGACATTTAAAGACAGAATGGGGAGCTGGCCAGAGAATATCATTCTGATTATTCTGATTTTCATGCTTACAAATTAAGAGAGCAAAGATGTACCAAGAACATTGGAAACTGGGTGGAGGAATATTATATTTAATCAAGGAGAGACTAGATTAGGTTTCTTTAAAGATCTATCACTGAGGAATAATTTGATACACTGAATTAGAGGGATATGGGAAAGAGTGAAACCTTTATGGGGCACAAGAATTCATCGCGAGGTCCTTACTACTGAAATGTGGTTCATGGACCAGTAGCATCAGTTAACATAGGTAAGATTGTTAGAAATACACAACTTTAAGGCCAGTCCTGACCTACTGAAGCAGAATCTGATTCATTTTAATAACATTCCTAGGTAATTCATATACACATGAGAAAGATGCAATGAGTGGAAGTTTCCTGGGAGAAAGAAAGAAAATCTAGAGACCCAATTATCATATGGGAGAAGAGCACCCAGAAAGGGAGAGGGCAGAAACTTAGACAAGAAATGAGTACAACAAGAATTTTTGAAGTGAAATGCTGTAGTCAGTGTAATGGGCAATGTGACCCTTCTTATAACCCCACATATCTTGAATAAAATTACAGAAAACAAATTATGCCAGTGTGATAAGATGCTTTCTGGAAGCCAGTGAAGGGGATGAGTTTTATGTCAGCGGTGTCCAGGGCCAAAAGGACAGCCATTTACCTGGATTACCTTCCATAATTCAGTGGATTTTTTTTTCTCTTAGATATCAAAAGTAGAGAGGAAAATAAATTACATACTTCGAAGTTTGGGTACTCTACATAATTCTGAATGTTATTATTTGCTTTAAGTTGTTTTTCTTCCAAAATCTTTCTCATGCTAATATTAGTGTCAAAAATTATCAATTTAAAGAGAAATGTTCTGGGTAAATGTAATGGTACCAATGATATCAATGAGAAATATCAGGTAATATTTATTAAGGGAATCATACACAAAATAGTACACCAAACATTCTATAGAGCTGATTAAAATACACAATGTTTTGACTATAAGTAGCTAAATATCTTCATTGTACATGGTCCTTACTACTGTATGTTCCCCAAAATCTGCTCCTAAAATGGTATTTACATGACAACATCTATCAGGGATAATTTGAAGGGGCATTTGATAATTTTATAAATATATATAAAATTTATATATGTATACTCACATGAAAACATACACATATGTTAAAAAGCACTTAAGAAAAAAAACTGATATTAATACAGAAAGCTGGGTGTTACATGCTCCATTTTTTTTGTTCATGAGGAAATCAAGGCATGGAGCAATAATATTTTTTTAACCCCAATCCTCTTTCCCTCTGGCAAACACTTGTTTGTTCTCTGTATTCATGAATCTGTTTCTGTTAGGTTTTTTGTTGTTGCTGCTGTTTGGATTCCACATATAAATGAAATCATATGGTATTTATCTTTCTGACTTATTCTGCTTAACATAATATTCTCTAGGTCCATCCATATTGTCACAAATGGCAAGATCTCATTCTTTTTTATGGCTGGGTAATATTCGTGTGTGTGTGTGTGTGTGTGTGTGTGTGTGTGTGTGTGTCACTTTTGTTTTGAAGGTTTATACACAGCATAGTTTTCTTTCTTTTTTCTTTCTTCAAATGTTTATTTTAATTCTAGTTAGTTAACATACAGTGTGATATTAGTTTCAGGAGTAGAATTTAGTGATTCATCATTTATACACAACACCTAGTGCTCATCACAACACGTGCCCTCCATAATCTCCACCACTCATTTAGTCCATCCCCCATGCACCCTACAGTAACCATCAGTTTGTTCTCTAGAGTTAAGAGTCTGTTTTCTGGCTTGCCTCTCTCTTTTTTTCCCTCCATGTTCATCTGTTTTGTTTCTTAAATTCCGCATATGAGTGAAATCATATGGTATTTGTCTTTCTCTGACTTATTTTGCTTGGCATAATATACTCTAGCTCTGCCCATGTCATTGCAAATGGCAAGATTTCATTATTTTTTAAATTTTTAAAAAAATTTTAAATTTCATTCTTTAGATAGATAGATGATAGATAGATAGATAGATAGATAGATAGATAGACAGATGCATAACTTCTTCTTTACCCATTCATCAGTCATCAGTCAATGGACATTTGGGCTCTTTCCGTAATTTGGCTATTGTTGATAATGCTGCTATAAACATTGGGATGCATGTACCCCTTTGAATCTGTATTTCTGTATCCTTTGGGTAAATACCAAGTAGTGAAATTGCTGGATTATAGGGTAGTTCCATTTTTAACTTTTTGAGGAATCTCCATACTGTTTTCCAGAGTGGTTGCACCCGTTCGCATTCCCACCAACAGTGCAAGAGGGTTCCCCTTTCTCCACATCCTGATATCTGTTGTTTCTCGTGTTGTTAATTTTATACGTTCTGACAGGTGTGAGGTGATGATATCTCATCACGGTTTTGATTTCTATTTCCCTGATGATGAGTGATGTTGAGCATCTTCTCATGTGTCTGTTGGCCATCTGGATGTCTTCTTTGGAAAACTGTCTATTCATGTCTTCTTCCCAGTTCTTAACTGATTGTGGTTTTTTTTTGGGGGGGGAGTGTTGAGTTTTATAAGTTCTTTATATATATTTTGGATACTAATCCTTTATCAGATAATGCCATTTGCAAATGTCTTTTCCCATTTCGAAGATTCCTTTTAGTTTCATTGATTATTCCTTTTGTTGTGCAGAAGCGTTTTATTTTGTTGAAGCCACAATAGTTTATTTTTGCTTTTGTTTCCCTTGCCTCAGGAGATATATCTAGTGAGTCGTTGCTATGGCCAATGTCAAAGACTTTACTGCCTTTGTTCTCTCTAGGATTTTGATGGTTTCCTGTCTCATGTTTAGGTCTTTCATCCATTTTGAATTTATTTTTGTATATGGTGTAAGAAAGTAGTCCGGTTTCATTATTTTGCAAGTTGCTGTCCAGTGTTCCCAAGACCATTTGTTAAAAAGACTTTTCCCACTGGATATTCTTTCCTGCGTTGTTGAAGATTAGTTGACCATATAGTTGTGAGTTCATTTCTGGGTTTTCTATTCTGTTCCATTGATCTATGTGTCTGTTTTTGTGCCAGTACCATACTGTCTTGATCACTACAGATTTGTAATATAACTTGAAGTCCGGAATTATGATGCCTCCAGCTTGGCTTTTCTTTTCCAAGATTGCTTTGGCTATGCAGGGTCTTTTGTGGGTTCCATATAAATTTAAGGATTGTTTCTTCTAGCTCTGTGAAAAATGCTCTTGGTGTTTTGATAGGGATTGCATTCAATATGTAGATTGCTTTGGGTAGTATAGACATTTAACAATATTTGTTCTTCCAATCCATGAGCATGGGATGTTTTTCCATTTCTTTGTGTCACCTTCAATTTCTTTCATGTGTTTCATAGTTTTCAGAGTAATGATCTTTTACCTCTTTGGATAGGTTTATTCCTAGGTATCTTATGGGTTTTAGTGAAGTTGTAAATGGGATGGATTCCTTGATTTATCTTTCTGCTGCTTCATTATTGGTGTATAGAAATGCAACAAATTTCTGTATTTTTCAAATTTCTTGATTTTTGTATCCTGTGACTTTACTGAATTCATGTGTCAGTTCTAGCAATTTGGGGGTGGAGTCTTTGGGGTTTTCTATATAGAGTATCATGTCATCTGTAAATAGTGAAAGTTTGACTTCCTCCTTGCTGATGTGGATGCCTTTATTTCTTTTTGTTGTCTGATTGCTGAGGTTAGGACTTCCAGTACTATGTTAAGTAACAGTAGTGAGAGTGGACATCCTTGTCTTGTTCCTGACCATAGAGGAAAAGCTCTCAGTTTTTTTCCCACTGAGGATGATTTTAGCTGTGGGTTTTTCATATACGGCCTTTATTATGTTGAGACATGTTCCCACTATCCCTACTTTGTTGAGGGTTTTTGTCATGAATGGATGTACCTTGTCAAATACTTTTTCTGCAGTGATTGAGAGGATAATATGGTTCTTATCCTTTCTTTTATTAATGCAGTGTATCACATGGATTGATTTGCGAATATTGAACCACCTTGCAACTTGGGGATAAATCCCACTTGATTGTGGTGCATCTTTTATGTACTGTTTGATTTAATTTGCTCATATTTTATTGAAAATTTGTGCATGGAGTGATAATATTTTTTAAAGAGATAATTATTAAACATTAAATGTGTTGTGTTAATTTCCTAGGGCTGTCATAACAAATTACCACATAGGTGACTTAAAACAAGATAAATTGATTTCTCAGAGTTCTGGAGGCCAGGAGTCCAAAACCAGGGTGTGAACAGGGCCACACTCCCTTGGAAAGCTCCATCCTTCCTGGCCTCTTCCTGGCCAAGGATGGCTCCCAGTAATCCTTGACATTCCTTGGTTTGTAGATGCATACCCAATCTCTGCCTCCACCTTTACACGGCCTTCCTCCCTGTGTCTCCATGTTCTCTCATCTTATTTCAAGGACACATCTTTGGAGTTAGGGCCCACCCTAATCTGGTATGATTTCAACTTAATTACCCTGCAAGACCCTATTTCAAATAAGGTCACATTCACAGGTACTAGGGGTTAGAATTTGAACATATTATTTTGAGAGACACAATTCAACCCACTAAGATGCTAAATACTTTCATTAGTTACCTAATTTGGTTCTCAGAGTAACCCAGTGAGGTAAGTAATAATATTCCTTCTACCTTTTATATGAAAATCCTACAGCTTAGAAATGTAATATCTTATACGTGACTGTTCAGCAAGTTGGAGGTGGATTGGGATTCTGATCCAGACAGCTTTACATCAGAGCTCAAAATCTTAACTATGCAGAAGAACATTTAAGTAATATTCCCATGAGATGTCACAAACTAGCATGTGAAATTCTGTCTTTTGTCCCCACAGTTTGTGTTTTATTCATTACATCAGAATCACTTCCAAATTATCCAGGTGTACCTTGTTCCTATGCTTATTCTGGATTCTCAATAACTAGATTATTGAAAAGTTAACCGATACCATTTTTCTCTTTGTTTTTCACTATTTGTTTCAATTGGTATTTACTGAGTACCTGCTCAAAGCCAGGCATATCATCTAGTAATAGGCTACTATTCTGGTGTAGGCTCCATCATTATACAAAGGAAATTATGTATGCATGTGCATATATATGTACATAAGTATATATTTAAGGATGAATATATTTCCATAATACTCTTGTCATAGGATTTAGTTCATTTATAAAGAGATTTTTTTAAAATACTATTGTAAGAAATCACTAAAAGAGAGAATTTCAAGTCAGGTTCTCAAAATAGAAATGATGATTGAAATTTAAACCATTTTCTACAGCCTATAATTTGAGAATTTCTTAGGAGACAGAAATGGAATATTTTATAGACAAGTGAGGATAAGCTAATATGAAAGTATCAGGGAAGTTTTCTGAAATACATGCAGAATGTTTCTGTTGCAAGTTCTTGGTGTCTCTGTAGCGCCTTAGCTAATTCTGCAGTGCTTAAATGTAATAGTGCCCATTGTTCAGTAATTGACTAGTACTGAGAGCTGGATGACCTTTGAAAATGCCAACTGCTGATCAAGACCTGATGTAAAAGTCTTTAGGAGACCACAGATCTATGTACAGTATGCTGCTGCTCCAGTAGCTATCATTCTTTTACTCTTAATACCAAATTAGTATCAACTTCTAGTTGACACATTAAGGGTGATGACTATTGTTTCTCATGATAATAATATCCTGATTTAAAAAACATAGAACCATCGGAAAATCAAAAAATAGAGTGAAATAAAATAAATTTGAAGGGTACTTTTAAAGCATATTTTCTTTGCTTTTTATGCAGCTTATGTTGAAATAATTAAAATTAAACTTATATATTGGAAAATATGTCACAAAGTTTTGTTAGGCTTTCTATGTTGTAGATTAGAATAAAAGAAGTTCAGGGGTAGGTCATTGTATGGGTACGAACAGTATCATTGTGTGAATTGAAAACAGTTATAATGGTAAAATCCTCCTGATATTATTTTAAGGTACTCTGGAGAACTGTTTAAAGATTTTATTTATTGGGGCACCTGGGTGGCTCAGTCAGTTAAGCACTTGCCTCCGGCTCAGGTCATGATCCCAGGGTCCTGAGATCGAGCCCTGCATGGGATTCTCCCTCTCCTCCCTGCTTATGCTCTCTTGTGCTCTTTGTCGCTATCTTTGTCTCTCTCTCTCAAGTAAATAAATAAAAGAGAGAGAGAGTGGGAATGAGCGAGAAAGAGAGAGAGAGGGAGCAGAGGGAGGGGAAGAGGGAGAGAGAGAAGCAGACTTCCCACTGAGCAGGGAGCCTGATGTGGGGCTTGATCCTGGGACTCCAGGATCATGACCTAAGCGGAAGGTAGACACTTAACTGACTGGGCCACCCAGGCATCCCACTTTGGAGAATTCATTTAAACATAAATGATGTCCAGAGTAAGATTAAATACCTCTGATAGTAGTGGAAATGTATAAAATATAATCAAAATGATAAAACATTAAAAACACAACTTGGTATTTCTTTAGTTATATTTGATAACTAATAACTTTAGTTAAATTTGATAGACTAATAAAATAGTTTTGGGTAGAACCAGAAAGTCACAAAATATCATACAAGAAAAACACTACATTGTACTGACCTCCTAAATATTCTATGTACCAGCTTTTCTTACTATATGAAGTCATATTTTGAGTATTATAATAAAAAAAAAGTTATGTGACTTTTAATATGGGATTTATTTTGGAGATCTTGGTATCACTGTCTTCTATAATTTTTTATTAGATTTTATAAGGGAAATTTTATTCCCAACTCCCAATGTCATGGGACCATAAGTTTTTCCAGGTTTATTTTTATCCTCTGCATATTGTGATTATTGTAACTCATTCTGATTTTTTTCTCTGCCTGACAGAATCTTATAGCTGACTTTGTAAAACAAGCCTACTAACTATACATGGCCTAATAACATACATTCCATGTATTAACTTTTCCTTAATTAATACCTTAATTTCTATTTTTCTCATTTAATTTAATATTTCCTTTAATTACTCTTGAAATCACCTTAAATAATTTATAAGTTAAGTACATTATGAACAAACAAATGAAAGAATGAATAAACAATATAGTAATAAGAGAAAATCTTTTAGCAGTGGTTATAATTGGGGAACTATTGATATTTTATTACTTTTATTTGATTTCTTTGTAGTTATAAAACTACATGTATTTTATTTTCAATATAAAAACAAATATAATAAAGTTGTATTAGAATTTTTAATGGAATGAATTATTATTAGAATGATTTCTTTAATAGAATGAATTATTTTAGAAGAATATTTTTAGAATAAATTATTGACACATAGTAAAGGACCTAATTTATTACAGATATTGATCTAACAGTATTTTCTAATCTATTTACTGCACCAGCTTGCTATTCAAACTACAGTGGGAGGTATCACCTAGGGGCTTGTGAGCAATGATGATACTGTGCTATCTATAGCCTCACCAGACAACTACTGAATCAGGATTTGAACTTTAACAAGGTTTTAGGTTCTTATTTGCATGATTAAAGTTTTAGAATCACTGCTGGAAACTGCATCAAACAAAATATCTCATGTAAAGGAATAATTCTATAGCCCAATAGGTTAGAATGTTATTTATGTTATCTTCTGCATCTGTATAGTACATCTTAACTTTTTCAAATTTCTGAGATCACAAAAAACTATATATACATGTACATTTTAAAGTTTATTTATTTAAGTATTCTCTACACCTAAGGTGGGGCTCAAACTCACAACCCTGAGATGGAAACAGCCACATCCTCTCCCAACTGAGCCAGCCAGGCACCCCACAAACAATATATTTTAAAAATCAAACCCTAAATATTGCAAACAAATTTGATAAAAATGACTTTTTTCAAGTAAAGATTATTTAGCATACTAAAAAATAAATGTTCCATATAATATACTTTTAAATTATTGGTTTAAGCCAAGAGAAAAATAAATAAAAGGAAATCATTTTAGGTGCACAGAGATAGAGAAGGACTAAGAAGCAAGATTGGATCTATAATGGAATATTTTTTTCTATTTTCCATGCTGAGAATTTTCAGATACATAGAAAAAATATATTTTTACAATTCATTCAGTCCCTCATTTATCAAGTAGATAAGTATTAATTCATCCAGATATTAGATACAAGTACATATAAGAATATATTACCAGTGAAGTAGAAATTCATAAAAATATTTTTATGTATGCTATTATCATATGAAAAAAATTATTATTATTTAAAATTTATTTAGGGGGTGCCTGGGTGGCTCATATGGTTAAGCATCTGCCTTCGGCTCAGGTCATGATCCTAGGGTCCTGGGATCGAGTCCCACATCGGGTTCCTGGCTCAGCGAGGAGCCTGCTTCTCCCTCTCCCTCTGCCTCTCTCCCTGCTCATGCTTTCTCTCTCTCTCTCTCTGTATCTCTGTGTCTCAAATGAATAAATAAAATCTTTAAAAATAAATAAATAAAAAATAAAAGATTTATTTAGTTTTTTAGAGCGAGAAAGAGTGGTGGGGAGGCATAGAGGGAAAGGGAGAGAGAGTCTTAAGCAGACTCCGTGTCAAGCATGGAGTCCATGCGGAGCATGGAGACCAACAGGGGGGATGATCTCACAACCCTGAGATCCTGACCTGAGCTGAAACCAAGAATCGGATGCTTAACCAACTGCGCTACCCGGGCACCTTGAAAAACATTATTTTTAATAAATTTTGCTTAAAATGATATTCAGAGATAAATATGGTTAATGTTTTTTTTCAAATTTACATTATTATCCTTGATATTAGAAGTGTACTTTCTAATACATTTGATGAATATATTTTCTATATACGGTATATTTTTTAAACAACTTTCAGTGTATTTTACATCAGAGTTTACATATCACTAGTTCATGGAATATGACAAGACTGCCAAGTCTCACACATTCAGAGAAACCTCAATCTTTAAAAAAGTGTGACAATACATTTTCTATGGGTTGGTGAATGAAACTAGAATTTATATATTTCTTTGCATAACATCCCAATCTTAATGAAATCTAGTCCTATCAGTAATGCTTAATTGAAAGATCTAGAAAGGATTAACTGTTTACTACTTTGAGCTGGTCCTTATGCAAACTTACCTGAACTCCTAAGGACAGAGAAACACCAAAAGGAGAGGAAGGTGGCCACATTTCTTTAAAAATGTGTTGATTGTATATCTCTGGCAGTATTTTTTAAACATGAGTCTATGCTGAAACTTTCACAGAGCTTTTATTGGTTTGAGGCACTCCCCTTAGGATTTAAATACATACTCTATTCAACTTTTTTTAAGAGGATCCTGAAATATATAAATCAATTAAGAGCCTGGTGGGGGAACATCTTATCTGACACCACTTTTTTCAGACTCCTGACCTGTCAAAGCCAATTTGTTTTTCGTCCTGATGAAGAAAAGGCAAGGGATGATGTTGGAGTCTTGGAAGATATTATCTCTCAGAATTTTTTGATTCATGAAAACAATTACATTTTGTTTACAAAAATAATTACATTTTGACGATACTGAATTTGCTTCCATTTTTGCTAATAAACCTAAGTGAAACCTAACTCTGTAGGGTTGGTGGCTTTTAAAAAATTAATCTGAAATTCAATTCTGTTGCAATGTATTATATAGCTACTAAATTAACAAAAATATATCATTGAAACAATGCAATGTGTCAAAATAAATTTTGCTGCTTATGCTTTGTTGCCTTTAACATACATTTATATTACAAACCTTGTAAAGTTTCCAATATCAGTTTTGGTGGAAAGATAACCTTTTATTATTAGATAATATTATTTTAAAAGCTCAGGTTCTACGATAGCCTCCTTTTATGAAACATGGTGAGAGTAAATGGTGCTTTTATTTGGGTTGCTGTGTTTTTATTTTTCTTTGTTTTACATTTGTCATGTCCTTACCATTAAATTGAGAAGTGGATTTTATAAGTTTACTGCTTTACAGAATATTAAACAGGAAACAATTCTCTAAGGCATCTGCCACATTTCATATATGTGGGTTTTAAACTTAATGTTAACTTCACATTAAAACTCTTGCCCATATGAAAGTGAAAGACACAAAAAGCAAAACAAAACTAAATTTCAAGTACTATTTAAAGACACTTTAAAAAAATTCTACGAGGGCGCCTCGGTGGCTCAGTTGGTTAAGCAACTGCCTTTGGCTCAGATCTTGATCCTGTAGTCCCAGGATCGAGTCCCACATCAGGCTTCCTGCTCAGCAGGAAGTCTGCTTCTCCCTCTGACCCTCCCCCCTCATGTGCTCTCTCTCAAATAAATATATAAAATCTTAAAAAAAAAAATTCTACATGAAAATTAACACCATCTAACACACTTTGCACATGTCTGATTTTAGTGTGATTTTTTTGTTTCTGCTTCATTTCATTTCTTCAAAATATATGCAAATTATTCAGCATTTAATATAACTGAATCCTAAATCTTCCTTTAAATCTGATATATATCAACTCATTTAAGTTAATTTAACCTTCATACTATCAAATTTGGTATAATTTTTCTTTCTGCTTAATATGGGCTAATATTTGACTGATAAAAAATAAAAATGAATTGCTATCTCATTCTGACCCTTAATATTCACCTTAATATTAGTACTACTGCTTCTTATCATTTCATATGTAAACTGTGGTTAGACCAATTTAATTCAATTGCTATAGATATTCTAAATCTCTTACTTAAGCCCATTATAATTTTAAAAGTATGACTTAAAGTTCAAGTTGAACTGATTTAATTTATATTGCACATTGATGAATATAAAATATGTCTTTAATATATAGAATTATGTGATGTTTCATATATATGCATTACTGAATCAACCATATCAAGTAATAAGGTGAGCCTCGACATTTTAAATGAAAGTAAATTAATTAAAACTAATTTATTATTTGTAAATTCAAAATAACTTGAGAACAAAATTTAAACAACTTTGAGCATTATGTGTATATTTAAAATTTCTGAACTTGAAAGGATAATAAGCAAAGATAGAGTCTAAGCTTGATTTTCTAAGTTGAATAGTTGAATAGATTTTTCAGTTAAAAAATATCATGAAGTGCCCTGCTATAAATCAATACTGAAGTATTGGAAATATATAATATTTAAGTATTATGAATACATAATACTATTACATATTAATAATTTCCCTAATTTTAAAACACATGTTGATTAATAGAAACTGTGTTGTTGTTTTTTAACCCAGTACAGATATAATCAAATATTTTAACAGAATCATGATTGAATTTCCAGGAAAATCCTCAAGCAATATATGTTTCAAATAATTTTCCTATAATTTCCTTGTAAGTCATTGTTTTGTAAATAATTACATGGAAACTGTAAAATAAGCAATAAAACCTTCTAAGCAAGGGGGATATTTTTTTAGTGGGAATTAACAAAGTCTGTATTTCTAGGAGATAGAATCTAACCCTTTTCAATTTAGATTCAACCTGAATGCTGTTAATACCATTTCCCAGGACTTTCCAATCCCACCTGAAAGAACCTTTCTATCCTGCCTCTAAAGAGGTTTTACAAGATTGATCTATAGCAGAAAGTGGGATAGAAGCTTAGAGCCAAATATGGCACAAACAAAAATACCTTAATAATAAAATGATTATTAGTTACTAATTACTTATTATGTATTAGGCAGTTTTCTACACACTTTACATATATTAACTCAGAAATCCTTCCAATTGGCCTTAGCGTAAGGTTCATTTATATCTCTCTTCTTTTCTTTTCTTTTTTTAACAGAAGACAAAATTGGATAATATTATAAGCAATATTTGTTGATGAACATTCTTCCATATTTAAACATTTCTGGAGGATATAGCTTACAAATAATGATATCTTATGTTCATGGAGGAATAAATTACCCAGGGTTACCCAGATAGTACTTGTTCAAGTTTAGTTTCAGCTCCAGGCCTACTGCCTTTGTTCTCTTGCTAAGACACACTCTGCCTTTGCGTAGGAAGCAATGGAAGACATGGTTTTGTGCTTAAATATATTCATTGAAGATCATTAAAGTTTAGATTTCAGGCAACTGCCAACTAAAATAAATTGAATTATATTAGGTGGTCAGGGAAGGCCCTGATTCTGGGGAAAAGCTACTCAAAAGTACAGTGACCTGGGAAAAAGACCTGTGGTAAAAAGATGAAATCAAAAAGGAAATGATTATCACAACAAAGAAAATGTCCTTATTCATTTCTATTATTCATTTTTTAAGTTTTTTTTAAAGACTATTTTTTAGAGTAGTTTTAGGTTCACAGCAAATTAAGAGGAAGGTATAGAGATTTCCCATATACCCCTTAACCCTACATATGCATATCTCCTCCATTATCCACATTTCCCATCAGAATGTTAGAGCAGAACCCCTTATCCATGAGGTATACATGCCATAGACTCCCAGTGGATGCCTGAAACCACAGGTAGTACTGAATCCTATATATACTATGTTTTGTCCTATATATACATACCTATGATAAAGTTTAATTTATAAATTAGGTCCAGGAAGAGATTTACAACAATAACTAATAATAAATAGAACAACTACAAGAAACATAGTATAATAAAAGTTATATAAATGTGGTCTCTTTCTCAAAATACCATATTGTGCTGTACTCACCCTTCTTGGGATGATGTGAGATGATAAAATGAGATGAAGTGAGGTGAATGATGTAGGCATTGTGATGTAGCATTAGTCTACTATTGATCTTTTGACACTATGTCAGAAAGAGGATCATCTGCTTCCAAACTGCAGTTGACCGCAGGTAACTGTAACTTTGGAAAGTGAGACTGCAGATAAGGGGGGGCTACCATACAGTTGCTCCAATTGATGAACCTACACTGATACATCATAATCACCCAAAATCCATACTTTATATTAGGGTTCACTCTTGGTGTTGTTACATTCTATGGGTTTGGACAAATATATAATGACATGTATATACTATACTGTCATACAGAGTACTTTCACTGCCCTACTTGGCGCTTTGTCTATACATCTCTCCTCTACCTCTGCCCCCCTGGTAACTACTGATCTATTTACTGTCTCCAGAGTTTTGCCTTTTCCGGAGTATCACATAGTTAGAATCATACAGTATGTAGCCTTTTCAGATTGGCTTCTTTCACTTAGTAATATGCATTAAAATTCTTCCATGACTTTTCATGGCTTAAGAGCTCATTTCTTTTTAGCACTGAATAGTATTCTATTGTCTTGATGTACCACAATTTATCCATTAGCCTACTGAAAAACATCTCAGTTGCTTCTAAGTTTTGGCAATTATGAATAAAGCTGTTATAGACATCCATGTGCAAATTTTTGTGTAGATGTAAGTTTTCAACTCCTTTGGGTAAATACCAGGGGCATGACTGCTGAATCATATAGGAAGAATACATTTAGTTTTGTTGAGAAATCACCAAACTGTCTTCCAAAATGGTTTTTATATTTTTCATTTCCATTCCCATCAGTAGCAAATGAATTCCTGTTGCTCCACATCCTCACCAACATTTGGCGTTGTCAGTGTTCCAGATTTTGGCCATTCTAATAGGTGTGTAGTTGTTTCTTATTGTTGTTTTAGTTTCCTGTATTTATTTGCCATCTGTATATATTCTTTGGTGAAGTGTCTGCTATGGTCTTTGGCCTATTTTTTAATTGGGTTGCTTAACTAATCCCAATAGTTTATTTTTCCTTTTGTTTCCCTTGCCTCAGAAGACTCATCTTATAATAAATTGCTATGGCCCATGTCAAAGAGGTTATTGCCTGTGTTCTCCTCTAGGATTTTGATGGTTTCCTGTCTCACATTTAGGTCTCTAATCCATTTTGAATTTATTTTTGTCTATCACTCATTTTGTAGAGAAGTGTTCAAATCAATATTTGAAAAATGCTCAATAGAATTTGTTATCTGCTATGCATGTAATGTATTTAATTTTGAAGGTACATTAAATACATTTCATAATTTGTATTGTAGTGTATGATTTCTCAACATATTCTTGTTAATTTTAGCCATTTTTAATGGAAGTACATTTAGTTACTTCAACAAAAAAGACTATGGAGTTAGAAGATACCAAAATACTAATTTTGGCTATAAATCTGATATCAAGAATAAGCAGATCAGGAAAACAGCAATATTTTTTTGAAAACTGTCCCAATAAGTTTTCTACTAGTGTATTTGACACTATATCTATGTACTGTAAGTAAAGCTTTGTTTATTTAGATAAACATTATTTCCTCTTTCTTTAAATCCAACACTGTGTCACTAAATCTTTCTGATAAAGCTTCCTCAGGCTCATCGCATTGGCCGGGCAATCAGAGGCTTCTAACATCCTACCCTCTCTTTGGAATGTACTTTCTGCCCACTGTTCCCATACTAGAAGCTTTTCCAAGGATGCAGCTTTAAGAGAGTAATGTGTGGTTGAGATCATCAGGACTCTGTATGTTAAGTTCCCCAAATAAACTCTTAAGATTCTGGCAGACCAGTGTGGAGATCTACTTGTCTTGAGGTCATCCAAAACAACCCTTGTTAGTTCCCTTGCTGGTTAAAACTGTCACCTACCAATCTGGAGTGGTCTGCCTCTTTCTTCAGTCTTTCCTTTGTCCTCCATGTATGAGGGCCAGTTTCAAATTTCACCCAGGGGAACTCCTGAGGTTGTGAACTAATACCTTGCCTTATACTTTGTCAGGAAAATATCCAGATGAATGTATTTAATTAATCTTCCCAACATCCAAAATGAAATTCTATCTGCATGCCTCTCATTGTTGTTCAATCCTATTATGCCAGAAGGAATTTTACTTCTCTTGCCTAGGATCAGTCTCCCGTAGTCTAGAATCCAAAGCTATCTGCAATCCCAAGGAATTATCTTGCCTGCATCATTAGTTTACCTTTTTATCATTCTCTCTCCACACAGCTTTGATATCTCACATCTTAAGACAGTCACCCTAGCATTCCTACTTCAAAATGGCTTAAATATCTGAACTAATTAGTAATGCTCCACAAAGTTACATTACTGGAAAATAACATGAACACTAACCAGCCCAAGTTGTATTAAATACCATTCCATCCTCACTATCCCACTAATGAACAATTTGTTTTTATGTTCCCTTTACAAAGCAATGTATACTCTGTCTTATTTTTTCATAGAATCAAACCATTTCAACTACCTTCCCACCACTCCATGGAACTTGCACTTTTCAGATTTCTCCATCAATTCCATTTTTCATTTTCATCTTATTCAATTTGACCTAATTCTCACAACACTAATATTCCTCTGTTTCTACTACAGTCTCCTGAGTTGCTACTTCTTAACAAACTGATATGTTCCATTATCTTTATTTGGCTCATAACCCTTACAAAAGTCAGCTCCTAGAATTTCTCAAGACTCATTCTCAGAATAACTTTTCACTATCCTCTCATCTTGGAAGTCTTACCCTATCTAATGGCTGTAAATACCCTGGGTTAACTTTTGTATTCTAATATTCTCTGAGTTTCAGATTATTCAAAACCCCAAATACCTTTTTAATATTTTCAAGTTCATGTTTTATAAATTTCTCAATTAAATGCTAAAAAAAGGTAGAATTCTTTATATTTTCTCCCCAAAGCTAATAATGCTTCCTTTGCTTTCATCTCATGATAGGGCAGCAACTAGCAGCTAACAAAAGAAGAAGGAGGAGGAGGAAGAATAGGACAAAGAGGAAGAGAAGAAGACATGTCCCATATCCTCTCTTCTCCCTCTTCGTCCTTACAATATTCAGTCTCTATGCAGATCTACTTCTCTTTGTTTCCACTGCCACAATTACTACTCAAATTTTGTCATTAATTGTAAGAAGACATATACAACTTTTATCCTAATATGATAAAGAATCTCTCTTTAAGACACATTTTTCTTTATAATTTTATTCTCTTCAAGGGAAAATTTCAAAACCGAATGTATATATGCAAAAAATATGTCATGTATATACATATAATATATATGAATAATCTCACTATGACACTTTCTTTCTCTGTAAAATGTAGATAAAAGCATTTACTTCCCAAGACTATCTTGCAGATTCAATAAGATGATGTACATAAAAGGTTTAGTGCAAGGTTGGCCCATTAAAATTCATCTGTACGTGTTTTTTTTTTTATTTTTTTTTAAAGATTTTATTCATTTATTTGAGAGAGAGAGAATGAGAGACAGAGAGCACGAGAGGGAAGAGGGTCAGAGGGAGAAGCAGGCTCCCCGCCGAGCAGGGAGCCCGATGCGGGACTCGATCCAGGGACTCCAGGATCATGACCTGAGCCGAAGGCAGTCGCTTAACCAACTGAGCCACCCAGGCACCCCATCTGTACATGTTTAATTCAATCACTTTCACTTGAGATTTGAAGATCTAGTATGATATTTTACATAAAATATCAATGTCACTGTTGATGCTATGAAGGTTTAAAATATTTTTATAGGTAATTGTAAAAACTCATCACATTTTACATCAGCCTATACTCTTATTTAGTTTACTCAATACTCAAATTATTTTGTAATTGTAGCTTACAAATAATCATTAGCAAATGCTCAGTGGCAATAAATGATGCACAGACTATCTCACTAACTGATTGATTTTACATTTCCTAGCTTTATTTTCCTTTTACCTTTGGGTGTTTATTGTTCAAAATGACAAAGAGCAACCTGAACAAGGGCATGGTAGAAACCCATCACTGTGAACTGAAGGTCAAATAAGCAGAATCTTTGAAGTTATACTTTGAAGTTCCATGAGACAGAAAATAGGGTGAAACATGATTTGTGATATCAGAAATAACCCTGAAGGAAATCTAGAGAAATGAGTGTATTTTCATTAGTTAGCTTTATGTTTCATAAGCTGTGTGCTTCGATGTATTTTTCGTATTACAATACATCAAATTGAAAATTCTGAGAAATATATTGAATATATTTTCTATCTCAGAGCTCACTGGGAAGTTTCACTGTTCAGTTAATTTTACCTCCATTGGAAAATTATTCATAAAAATATACCTAATGAATGCTTCTACATGAAATTATTTATTGATATATACACCAAATATGAATAATTATATTTGATTAAATATTAAATATATATTGAAACATAAAAAGATTCCAACTATTTTTGTTTACTAATGTAGTTTGGAGTATGAAATAAAATATTTAAGATACCAAAGATTATGCCAACAAATTGGACAACTTAGAAGAAATGGATAAGTTCCTAGATACACATAACCTGTAAAACTAAAGCAGGAAGAAATGGACAATTAGCAGCAATGAAATTGAATCAGTAATTTAAAAATTTTCAAAAAACTGAAGTCCAGGACCAGATGTCTTCATAGGTGAATTTTACCAAACATTTAAAGAAGGCTTAATACTTATTCTTCTCAAATTATTCCAAAAAATACAAGAGGAGGGAAAACTTCCAAACTCATTCTATGGGGCCAGTATGACCTTGATAACCAAATCAGATAAAGACACCACAGAAGAAGAGAATTACAGGCCAACATCTCTCATGAATATAGATGCAAAAATCCTCAACAAATTATTAGCAAACTGAGTCCAACAATATATTAAAAAAATCAAATACCATGATCAAGTGGGATTTATTCACAGGATGCAAGGTTAGTTCAATATTTGCAAAACAATCAGTGTGATATGTCACATCAGTAAGAGAGAATAAAAAACCATATGGTCATTTCAATAGATGCAGCAAAAGCATTGACAAAGAACAACATCCATTCATGATAAAAACCCTCTGTAAAATGAATCTAGAGGGAACATACCTCAACATAATAAAGGCCACAGTAATTAGACAATATAAAGAAACAAAGGCACTCAAATTGGTAAGGAAGAAGTAAAATTCTCACTATGGGTAGATGACATGATACTATATATCATGTCATCTACCCATATCACTAAAAAACTACTAGAACAGATAAATGAATTCAGTAGTCTCAAGATACAAAAAATCAATGTACAGAAATCTGTTGCATTCCTACACAGTAATAATGAATAGGCAGAAAATGAAATTAGGAAAACAATCCCATTTATAATTGCACTAAAAAAAATAAATTATCTAAAAATAAATTTAACCAAGGAGGTGAACGACAGGTATCGTAAAAACTGTAAAACACTGATGAAAGAAATTCAAGATGACACAAAGAAAAAAGACAAGCAAACAACCCTAAAATTTGTGTGGAACCACAAAAGACCTCAAAAAAGCAATCTTGAAAAAGAAGAACAAAACTGGAGGTATCACAGTTCCAGATTTTAAGTTATATTACAAAGTAATACAGTAATAATAATATAGTAGTAATTAAAACAGTATGGTATTGGCATAAAAATAGACCTATAGATGAATAGAATAGAACAGAAACCCCAAAATAAACCCACAATTGTATGACCAATTAATCTTCCTCAAAAGGGGAATAAATACACAATGGGAAAAATACAGTCACTTCAACAATTGGGAAAACTGGACAGCCACATGCAAAAGAATAAAACTGAGCCACTTTCATACACCATACAAAAAAATAAACTCAAAATGGATTAAACACCTAAATGAGAGACTTGAAACTATAAAAATCCTTGAAGAGAGCACAGGCAGTAATCTCTCTGACATTGGCTGTAGCAACATTTTTCTAGTTATGTCTCCTGAGGCAAGGGAAATAAAAGCAAAAATAAACTATTGGGACTACATCAAAATAAAAAGCTTCTGCACAGTGAAGGAAACAATCAACAAAACTAAAAGGCAACCTACTGAATTGGCAAAGGTATTTGCAAATAACATATCCAATAAAGGGTTAGTATTCAAAATATTTAAAGAACTGGGGGACGCCTGGGTGGCTCAGTCAGTTAAGCACCTGCCTTCAACTCAGTTCATGATCCCAGGGTCCTGGGATCGAGTCCCACATCGGGCTCCTTGCTCAGCAGGTTGCCTGCTTCTCCCTCTCCCTCTGCCTACTGCTCCCCCCGCTCATGCTCTCTCTCCCTCTCTGATAAATAAATAAATAAATAAATAAATAAATAAATAAATAAATAAATCTTAAAAAAAATAACTCAATACCCCAAAACCAAAAAACCCAATTGGAAAATGGGCAGAAGACATGAACAGATATTTCTCCGAAGAAAACGCAGATGGCTAACAGACACATGAAAAGATGCTAAACATCACTCATCATCAGGGAAATGCAAATCAACACTACAATGAAATGTCACCTCACACCTGTCAGAGGGGCTATAATCAAAAACAGAAGAAACAAGTGTTGGTGAGGATGTGGAGAAAAAGGAATCCTCATGCATTACTGGTGGGAATGCAAACTAGTCCAGCCACTGTGGAAAACAGTATGGAGATTCCTCAAACATTAAAAGTAAACGACCCTATAATCCAGGAATTGCAGGATTGGGTAAAAATACAAAATACAAAGTAAAAATACAAAAAAGTACAAAAACACTAATACAAAGGAATACATGCACCCCTATGATTATTGCAGCATTATTTACGATAGCCGAACTATGGAAGCAACACAAGTGTTCATCAGTAGATGAATGGATAAAGATGTGGTGTATATATACATGTGTGTGTGTGTGTGTGTAATGGAATATTATTCAGCCATAAAAAAGAATGAAATCTTCCCATTTGCAACAACATGGATAGAGCTAGAGAGTATTATGCTAAGTGAAATAAAATTTGTCTTTCTCTCAGTCAGAGAAAGACAAATACCATATGGTCTCACCCATATGTGGAATTTAAGAAACAAAACAAACAAGCAAAGGGGAAAAAGAAGAGAGAGAAACAAACCAAGAAACAGACTGTTAACTATAGAAAATAAACTGATGGTTACTAGAGGGGAAGTGGGTGGCAGGATTGGGGGAAAAGGGGATGGAGATTAAGTGTACTGATAAAAAAAAAAACTGTAAAAAAATGAAAATACCATAGGTTACCAATTTTTTTGTTGTTGTTGTTATTGATGTGATTTTGTAAAAAAATGAAACAAAAGTTGTAGACATTTATATTTCAATATAAGAACCACTGTTTATAACTGAGGGATGCTGGAGGGGAGGTGGGCAGGCTGATAGGTTAAATGGGTGATGGGTATTAAGGAGGGCACTTGTGTTGAGCACTGGGTGTTATATGTAAGTGATGAATCACTAAATTCTACACCTGAAACTAGTATTACACTGTATGTAAACTAACTGAAATTTAAATAAAAACTTGAAACTACAAAAAGAAAAGAACCACTGTTTATCTAGTGAAAAATACATTTTAAAGAGTTAACGATGAGCTGTGTGGGCTTTTTTGTGGATTTTTTTGTCTGTTTATTTACAAACAGACAATAGTTCTAAACTTTCTTACCATCTCTGTGATGGCATATTGTTCTAAATATACCGCTTCTGTCTACTGGATACTTCCTGGCCATCTAACAACTGAAATATAACTTTTTCATATTTTTATAAACTTTCTTCTGGAATAATTGTAGAATTAAAAAAAAATTAGTGTAGAAAGCAACCATAGGCCTTTCACCCAGCTTCCCCTAATACCAGCATCTTATAATCATGATATATTTGTCCAAACTGAGAAACTAAATTGAGCACAATACCATTAACTGAATAACAAACATTACTTGCATTTCAAGTTTTTTCACTAATGTCTTATGTTCTAGAATACCACATTGCATTTAGTCATATACATAGGACATTTATATCTAAATTTCAATCTATATATTTTCATCTATATCTACTTTGCTTACAGTTTAATTTTTCTGTAATGTGCCAATTAAAAAAATAGATTCTTTCTTGTAAGTTGTTATATTTGTAGGTATAAGTTAGTTCCCAATATAACTATTTTCCTTTAATATCACTGGGATAGTAGGAATGCCCCCTCTTCTATTTCTGATATTTGGAATGTATTAATTTCTTATGTTACTATGACAAGTTACCACAAACTTGGTGACTTAAAATAACAGAAATGTATTCTCTTACATTTCTTAAACAGGTCAGAAATAAGAAATTAGAATAAAAAAGAAAATATATGAAATTCTCTGACAGAGGTCAAAACTCTGAAACTGTATCACCAGGCTAAAGTCACAGTGTCAGCAAGGATGAACTCCCTTTGGAGGCTCTAGAGAATACATCCCTCCTATTCCTGCTTCTGGTGGCTTCCCAAATTCCTTGGCTGGTGTTCATATCACTCCAAAGCAAAAAACTTTGTTTTCATATGAATTAATATTTACAAATTCAAAGTATCAGGATGTAGATATCTTTTGTGGGGCCATTTTTAAACCCATGGCAGATTATCTCTGTCTTTCCTCATTGTTTTCTTCATTGGTTTTATTACAGGTTTATCAGTTCTATTACATTTTTCAAAAGATCATCCTTTCAATTAATTGGCTTTATCATTCTAATTTTAGATTTATTAATTTTTACACTAATCACAGTGATTTCCTCCCTTCTTCTTGCATTGGGTTTAATTTTCATTTCTTTCTCTTGTTTTTTTCAGGTGAAAACATAGGGTATTGCTAGTAAACCTGTTTTCTAATATAAACATTTAGTGCTGTTTTAGTTCAAACTACACGTTTTGATTTTATTTTTATTTTCATTTAGTTTAACTATTTTAGCCTTTCTCTTAAGACTTTCTCTTGGACCTTTGTGTTACTTAGATGTGTGTCTAATTTCCAAGCATTTAGGGATTTCCAGATCTCCTTCTGTTATTCATTTCTAATTTATTTTCTTTTTGGTCTAAGAGCCCACTCTGGGGATTTCAAATCTTGTATTTGTATTAGTCTTATTTAATTGCCCCAAATGTAATCTCTCTTCGTAAATGGTCAATGTCCACTTGAGAAGAATGTGTATTCTGTTCTTATTGGATAGAATGTTATAAATGTTAATTAGATCAAGTTGGTTTGTCAGGCTATATTAAATTATTACTTATTTTCTGCTTCTCTGATCTATTGATTAGAGAGAACTGAGTGAAATCTTCAATTATAATTGTGGATATGTCTATTTCTTCTTTCAGATCTATCATTTTTAACCTCACATATTTTGAAGTTCTGTTATTATACATACTCCTTTAGGGTTGGTACATCTTAGAAAATTGATCTCCTTAACAATTATCTAATGCCCCTCTATGTCCCTGATAAGTATCCTTGTTTTGAAGTCTAATTAGTCTGAAATTAATATAGCTAGTTTAGTTTTATTATGAGTTAGTCTTCACATGGTCTATCTTTTTTCATCTTTTTAAAAACTGGCTTATATATTTATATTTAAATTAGGAATTTTTTTCCATTGGTTTATAAACCATATATATATAATTTGAATATAGTTGACATGTAATGTTACACTAGTGTCAGATGTACAACATAGTGATCTGACAAATTTATACATTATGCTATGCTCACCACAAATGTGGCTACCATCTGTCACCATACAATGCTATTCATTCCAATATCACTGGCTGTATTTCTTATGCTGTGCCTTTTTTTCCTGCAACTTACTCCCTCCATAACTCAAAGTCTGTGGCTCCACTCCCCTTCACTCATTTTCCATCCCCAGGCCCCAACCCCTCCGGCAACCATCAATTTGTTCTCAGTATTTATAGGTCTGATTCTGTCTTTTGTTTATTTGTTTATGGGCGTTTTTAAAGGCGGGATATATCGCAGTTATGCATTTTAGAAAAATTCAATTTAACTATCTATTCTAGCAATTGTATTTAGACTATTCTTACTTAAACTGATTATAAATATATTTGGATTAAAATCTGTCATCTTTCTAGCAGTATTCCATTTGGGTTTTTTTTTTTTTTTTTTTTTTTGCTCTTTATTTTTCTCATTGTTTCATTCTTCCCTGGTTTTAATTCAGCATTTTATGGCTTTATAGTTTTTATATCTCCTCTATTTTTAGATTATTTATTTATCTTTTATTTGTTTGACTTTTCCAACAGTTTCCTAAGGGTTTACAATACACATTTGTAAATAACATGAGCTTATATTAATATATTATTACAGCACTGACACATAATGTATGAATTATAGTCTTGATATCTTCCTCCCATTCCATAGTCTATTATTGTCACATATTTTACTTTTATGTATGTATATTGCCCTATATACTTAGGTACATATGCATATTACCAATTTTGCTTTAATGAGTAAATTGTCATTGATTCCAAAGCTGATTCCCTTCGTTTCTTTAAGCAGATCCAAGTTTCTAACTATATAATATCTTGTCTTATTGAAGAAATTCCTTTAACATTTTCTGTAAAGGAGAAAATCCTGTAACATTTTCTGCTAACAATGAAATCCTTCAGCATTTGTTTGTCTTAGCAAGTCTTTTTACTTCTTGTAATTTGGAAGGATATTTTCACTGGTATTGAATTTTGGGTTGAAAAAGTTTTCTTTTAGCCCATTTAAATATTTCACTCTTGCCTTCTTGTTTGCATTGTTTTTGATGATTAGTATGCTGTATTTTTTACCATTGTTTCTTGGATTGTAAAATGTTTATTCCTCTAGCCATCTTAAATGTTTTTTTTAGTCTTTGCTCTTTTTTGACTATAATATGCTTATGTGTGCGGGTGTGTATTTGTGTGCACATGCGCATGTGCAAGCAAACGAGTGTGTGTTTTTGGTATTTATCTAGCTTGTGCTATCTGACCTTCTTAGAACAATGATTTGTTGTCCGTCATATTATTTCTGGAAACATATCAGCCTTTATTTCTTCAAACGTTTCTTCTTCAGGGATTTCATTATACACATATTCGAACATTTGACATTGTGCCACAGACCTCGGATTTTAGTTCTGTTTTGTTTCTTCTCTTCTTTCTCTTTACATTTCTTTTTGGGTAATTGAATCACCCTATTACTCATTCTTTCCTCAGCTGTGCTAAGTCTACTGATCAGCTCATTAATGGCATTCTTCATCTCCATACATGGTTTTAAATCTATCATTTCCATGTGATTCCTTTTTTATAATTTCCATTTCACTGCTGAAATTATCCATCTGTTCTTGACTGTCATCTACCTCTTTCATTTAAAGGCCTTATCATATTATTTATAATTATTTTAGGTACTCTCTCCATTCTATATCATGGTATGTCTGAACCTAGTTCTCCTGATTGCTTTTTGTTGTCTTTTTCTTTGCCTCATTAACTTTTTTGGTGGTTGTTCAATACTAGATATGTTGTACAGGACAGTATATATTGAGATAAATATTTCCATGTTTATCCCAAATACTTTTTTATGTTTTCTTGTTGTTTCAGTTCTAAATATATCATAATTTTCTTAATGATTATATATGCACATTTGTGAAGTATGTTTAGTTCCCAAATTATGGTATTTTGGCTATCTTATTAAGCTACTTGGTTTTCATATTATGGCTAAAAAGGAGACATGTATGATTTTATTACTTAGCATTTTCTGAGACTTCTTTTGGTGGAAGAGAACATAGGCAACTTTCATTTCATGTGTGCTTGAAAGGAATGACCATTTTCAGAGTAAGCTTATATGTGCGAGAAAGAAATTTCATACTATTTATTAAACTCTTTGCCACATCAGAAACTCTCAATACGTGTGTGTACTTTGTATGTATTGTATATATATATATATATATATATATATATATATATATATACATATATATGTATATATATGTATATGTATGTATTATATATATGTATATGTATGTATGTGTATAAATATATATACATATACACACACATGCTAGGTCAATATCTTTAATACTCATAATCCATACTTGCACATTTTTAAAATACCCACCCTATTAACACATATAAATACATATAAAATTTCCCTAAAATGCAGTGTATATAACTAATCAAAAATGTCTACTATATAACTGATGTGTATGTGTCTGTGTGTGTGTTCACAGGCACATGAGGATGTGTATATGTGCAGGAGACCTAAGACATTGTGATTTGCTTAGCAATTTTATAAACAAGGAGGTCAGAAGATGGAACAAATGCATTACTATAAGGGTCCTTGCATCTTCGCAGAGCAAGAGTAGATACTACTCTTAGATACTACTTTATACTACTTTAGAAGTCGTCTTCAGTTTTTTAAAGTTAATTAATTCTGTAATTGGAAGACAAAGAATAGGAACATAAACATGAGTGGCATCATGCAGTAGCTCTTTAAAATACAATGTGGAATTTGGGGTAAAAAGATACATGTTTTTAGGTTTGCATACCTTAACATAAATAAGCAAAAACAGGAGAATTATTTGTTTGGTTTCCTTTTTTTCCTAATTAAACCATTGTATTTCCTTCCTTCCTTCCTTCCTTCCTTCCTTCCTTCCTTCCTTCCTTCCTTCCTTCCTTCCTTCCTTCCTTCCTTCCTTCCTTTTCTTTCTTGGAACAAGCCATTCTGATTTATTACAGTGTTTTCTATGGTAGAGCACTAGCTTTTCAGTTAAAATTATTTCTTTAGGTTTGCTACTGTTTGCAAATGCACATCAGTTATCACCTTTACCCTTCATATCCTAAATCTTTAGTGCCTGATTCCAGCTTAAGCCAATCTTCATTTTTGCTTCTCTCTTGGATCAGATAACATAAATAGATTTCTTAGAATCCCCTTTACATTTTATAATACCTTGTTTTCTAAGACTGCAGTAATCAGAGGTGGAATGAACAGAATCAGTAAGGAAAAAAAAAAAGCGTCACTCTCTTTTCTCGCCTAGGGTGAACGTGACAGTGGGACTCCCGAGCAGCCGGGGGCTGACTCCGTATCAGCATCTCTGCACCAGCAGCAGCATCTTCTGAACAAAAAGAAAAAATGTGAAATGACAGCAACGAGACCAGAATTAGTGGAAAGTAAGCATTTGCTAATAAAACTCAATTTCTTTTCAGGTCACTATTAGAAATGTAAATAAAGGAAACTGAAAATATTAAGTATGTTAAGTCATAATCAGGGTTTATAAATCGCTAAGTTAATCTTTCACTTAAATATGGCACTCTGAGGATGATTTAGCATTCCAAATTTTTAAAGAAGGGATTATCTTAGATAATTATATCATTAGATCTTCTGTTAAAGAATAATTACCTGCACTTTAAAAAAAAAATTTACATTGTAACAACTAAACCATCTTTTTCAGTTGGCATTTTATCCTGACAACTTTAATCAAATTTTGTGAATTAGCACCAAAATCAACCATGGACAGTAAACAATATCATGTGGAATAGTTATTTTTAAATGGAATGAGTTGTCATTTGTCTTCTTGTTAATAGTTTTTTTCAAACTACAATAACTAAGTTCAGGCATATGATAAATTTAATTTTAATTCTTTAGGGATTTAAAATAAAACTTTATTTTGGGGGCGCCTGGGTGGCTCAGTCGGTTAAGCATCCGACTCTTGATTTCAGCTCAGGTCATGATCTCAGGGTTGTGAGATCAAGCCCCAACTCTGGCAGGGTGCTGAGCAGAGCCTACTTAAGATTTCTCTCTCCATCTCCCCTTCCCCTCCCTGCTGCTCCCTCACGCAGTCTCTGAAAGAAAGAAAGAAAGAAAGAAAGAAAGAAAGAAAGAAAGAAAGAAAGAAAGAAAGAAAGAAAAGAAAGAAAGAAAGAAAGAAAGAAAGAAAGAAAGAAAGAAAGAAAGAAAGAAAGAAA
>NC_058409.1:129963946-130071446 GCF_002201575.2 Neomonachus schauinslandi
AAAGAAAGAAAGAAAGAAAGAAAGAAAGAAAGAAAGAAAGAAAGAAAAGAAAGAAAGAAAGAAAGAGAAAGAAAATTGAAAAATAAATAAAACTTTATTTTTATCACTTATATAAGATATTGATAAAATCCTGTATAAATAACAATAAGAATTGGACAGAAGAGAAACCAGTAACTATATTTGAATGAGGCTCCCTCCTCCCGCTCAGGTAAAAAGGTTACAAGCTTATACTTCAGAATTTTTATAAAAAGGGTGCTTTGTTTGGGACTCTATCACACACACTAGCACACAATAATTACCACACAGTTTTACCCGTGCCAGAATCGGGCATTAAATGAAGGAAAGTTTATCAATTTTGTATAAGAACAAAACGAGCAGACTTCTCAAGTTCTATTTTCTTTGGCCAAATATGCTTCTCTTTACTTATGCAAGATCTATCTGTGTGTAGAATTATGTCTCTTGCAGTTTATATGGAAAGACCAACACATCACAACATTAGTGCTCAATGTGGAGTTTACTATATGATTTTGTAAAAGACTTGAATTCAGCAAAATAGGTTTCATCACATACCCCTGTAAAGTGATTCAAAGTTGTATTAAACATTAGATATCTTAATTATGTTCTGCCTTGAGTATCACAGCAAACTGTCCACTGTCCAAAAACTTTGTATTTTTCTCCCCCTTCTTTTACTCAGTTTTTTCATTCTTCTTTTGAGATAACAATCAAGTTCTAGAGTTTGAAATCCTTAAAATATTTTCCCAATAAAAGCCAGTCTCTAGTTTGAGACATTTTTGTAGTAAGTGTCTCCCCATGATTATATACATTAATTTCTAGCCTCTCTAAACACACACACACACACTCACAATCTTTTCCTATTTCCTGCTTCAAAGGATCTTTTCATTTAGAGGTGCTAGAAATTAATTTTTTCTGAAAACAGATAATTTTCCAGGTGCTTACATACTAAATACTGCCAAGCTCCATATGTGAGAGGATTAGATTATTCCTGGATCAAAGCCTGAAATGTATTAAAAATTATTTTAAAAGTCCATATGAAAAATTCAAATCTGTGTATTTCCTTAGCACAGTTTATGTTGTGTTACAAGACTACATTTTATTTTTCAAATGTAATCAGTATTCTCAGGCAGTACAAGACAGTGAACAAAAATAAGATTTTTTTTTCTCTATACATCTCTGAGCTTGTACTGTGCTAACCTTTGTAGGAATACACCTCAAAGAAGTTTTATGATGTGATGATTTTCTTGGCGCTTCCTTGTGTAACATAACTTTCAGTTTTAGGCAAGATCATTTTCCAGATACAAATCCCTGAAGGGATAGAGATGGGATAGAGGAGGATTATTTTACCTATTATTGCAGCCACTCCCTGAGGCCTGCATATTGCATATTTACACATGTGTGATTTATTACGGTTTACTAGTCTCTCTATATATTGTTTACCTTTTACTTGAGTCTAAATCTGTAGATCTCTCTTTTCTCCTCTGCAAGTTGGCAGCCACCTTTGCTTTCTTAGGACCACTCACTTCAATTGGTGGACCACTTCTTGGGACCACCCACTTCATAGCTATGCTTATGAGGAGCTTCCATAAATAAGCACCTTCATATATACCATAGCTTCTGCCCCCCCCGTAATACCTGACTATTCTCCTGGATGGGAAAAATTAAGGATAAGAGTATGATACAGAAGAGCCTCAGACTGGACCTGGTACAACTGCTTGATAGAGTCCAAAGAATAACACTAAAGTATCTCTAAGCAGTCCATGAGCATAAATAGTTTTCTCCTCAGACCACACAAAAGACTAAATGGGGGTTGATATTGGTAATACTGGGTGTTAGAAGAACTTGCCTCATAAGTTTTGTTTATATAAATGCTCCATAAAAATGAAAACACTGCCATCTATTTATAATATATTGTGGTCAAGTAGAAACCCCATCTTACTCTCATATATGCTCAGAAGTGAGCAGGACTAATTGATATCACATAAATTCTCAGTGGGTCTATGTGCCATACAGTAAACTGAATGTTCATTATAAATTCTAAATAATAATGACTGTAAGAAGTTCAAGAAGTTATCAAGCCTTAGAATAATATGAAGTAAAAACAACTGAAACGGAGACCGTTATATTTAGTTAGGAAGTATAAATTTTAGGCTTAAAAAAAATGTGGAGGTGAGAAAACCAGCTATTCATGTGGGTCTTTGCCTGAAGCTGAAGAGGATCAAGCCAATCAGTTCTGTGCCTCATTTGTAGTAAGATTTTCTTGAGGGGAATCCCAAACCATGATACAAGACTGCTCCTGAAGTGACGTAGCTCAGCCTATTCACGAAATGAAAGAAACAAGAGTGTTCTCCACTCAGTAATCAGTAATTTTTTAAAGTAATTCTTTCAAAGTCAAATGTGACTACATCATTCATCACAACCAGGCAGATGTCTAGTTCCATCTGTGTGTGGGGGTGTGTATCATTAATTTCCATCATAGAAGTACATATAAGGGGGGCACCTGGGTGGCTCAGCCAGTTAAGCATCCAACTCTTGGGTTTGGCTGGGGGCATAATCTCATGGATTGTGGGATCAGGCTCTGTGTCAGACTCCACACTCCACGGGAGCTCTGCTTGAAAATTCTCTCCCTCTGCACTTCCCCCAACTCACTCACACCTCTCCTCTTTCTCTGTCTCTCTAAAATAAATAAATAAATCTTTTTTTTAAAAAAAGAAGTACATACAAGTATTTTGAGAGGTAGCGGTAATGAAAATTTTGAAGAACTGAAAAAATCAAGAGAGTAGAGTTTATAGTTTTTCATTCCTTAGTTGAATGTCTTTAACAATATCACAGGAGATTTTGACAAGAAGCTCTGCAGACAGACAGACACACACACACACACCCTTATAGTCATGTCTAGACAATGAAATTCATGAAAGCACATATTATTTGGCTCCAAGAGACTTTTGAAGGGCAGTAAAGCAAATGTTATGAGAAAAAATATAAAATATTTTATTTCCTCAATAATGACATATTAAACAAAAACCTTAATATTACTTGTAAAAAATTTAGAATATTTTTTAGATAACATCTAAATCTTTAAATATATTCTTAATAGATCATCTCATCTAAACTCCTTACTGCCATATTAAACTGCTACATAATATTCCTAAATATTGTTTATTTAGTCTATGCTTATATTATTCCACTTTTGAAGGCTTATTTATTTCTGACATTTTATTCCATTTTTGGATATAGCTTGATTTTAGAAAACATCCCCATGTAATGATCCTAAAATTCTACTTCTTAGTCAAAATTTTGCTTCTGACACTACAAATTACATGAATATGGCTTTCTCATAAACTCTTCAAATATTAGAGGATGGAGATAGTTACCCCTTGATTATTCATGGTGTCAAAATTTTGAGGTTTACCATATATACACCATGTATCATATATACCATATATATGTATAATTATATATATACATTTATATTCTTTATGAATATAAACATTCATATCTCAGTTCTCAATGTTAAATAAAGCTCTACATTCAAGTAAAGTATTCTGTGCATAATACACAAACAAAATAATCCTACATTTGCTTGATACCATTGTTAAGATGTTCTTAATAAGTTATTTTTTCCCACTTAATTGAATCTTATTCCTTCATATATCTCCATGCTCTTTTTCTAATACATGCTTTATTTCCAATATGCCTAAAACATTAACTATTTCATTTATTGCAAAGTATACTCAACATAATCTAATCCTCCTATGCTGAGTCATATAATAAAAGTAAACATCAATTATTATATTAAGTTATACTAAAACATTTTCTTAATTTCCTATACTGCTTAAGTTATAAGTGGTCACTCCTGCTACTGTGGGACCTATATCTAATGAACAGGTTTCTAACCTTAATTGGCTGTTTCTAATATTCTGAGGTCTGAAAATTATATAAGAAAGCTTTTTAGATTGTCTTTAAAATAAAGCAATATCTACTTTGTAAGTGTCTTAGGATGCTGACAGTGGAAAACTCTTTATATACTTTCAATTTGAGAGCTTTGTGATACTTTTTCAATGGTTCAGCACTCAGATAAATTTTACATTTTCTTTTGGTTTTAGAACTATGACAAAAACAGGCTTGTGTTTGAGTCCTGGATCCAACCCTCTCTTGCTAAACAAATTGGGCATTCTAAACCCTTAGAGAGTCTCAGCATCCACTTAGAGGAAATAAGAATAATACTACCTACATTTAAGAAATATTTTAAAATTAGGGGCACCTGGGTAGCTCAGTTGGTTAAGCGTCCAACTCTTGATTTTGGCTCAGGTCATGATCTCAGGGTTCTGAGATTGAGCCCCACTCAGCTCCACACTGGGTGTGGAGCCTGCTTAAGATTCTCTCTCTCCTCCTCCCTCTACCTCTGCCCCCGTGCTCATGCTCTCTTTCTCTCTCAAAAAAAATTAAAAATTAAATGAAGAAAAGAATATGAAGTTCTTAGCAAATTGCATGTAAACTGTAAATACCCAAAAATTCTATTTACATTTTCTATCCTTTTCTATCTCATCTAAAGCTATAATTATACATACAACTCTACTGAAGTCTATACTGTCACATTTATCTCCATTTATATCTATATTTATGCCTATATCCATATATAAAAGTTTGCAATTGGGAGACATGTAGAAGCAAAACAAACTCAGTAGCATGATTAAGCTCATATCTATATCTTATTAATTTGAAAAAAGGAGACCATAGATTAGCTCGATGTCATTGGTGGAGAGAAAATATAGGTATACTTAAGAATAAGGAATGATTCAGTGAGATTCATTTAGAGAAGAGGGAATCAAAATAAATAAAATAATTTATATATGGACATTTCTTATTATTGCTCAGAATTTTTATGTGATCTAGGCAAATTTATGTAATAAAGATATTCTCAATGACATTCTTATTTTTGCCATTGAAGCTTCAATGTTTGCTCTACTTAGTGTCTAATAATCAAATCCAAAAAAAAATTCTGTAAATTTTTGAGGAATATCATTGAAGAATATCATTTGAAGATTTCATATGAAGAATATCATTACTGAAGAATATCAGTGATTTCATAAAATTCTTTAAATCCACAAGTTAAAAATTTTCATAAATGTAATAAAAATATGTTAATTTAGAAACAATCACTTAGAGCATTGTATGCTTATGCTATGCATTCTTCCCCTAGACAGGAAAACAGAATGTAATCAAAGAGCATAAATAATATCACAATAATAGAAAAATCTAAACTATGGATTTAGGATGGTATACTAGTAAAATTAATTAATACTGCTGGTCAAGTTGTAGTAACCATCAAAGCAATGAAAATCACAATAATTTTTTTTGTTCAGGTCACCATATGCATTGGTTTTATTTAGTTTTATATTCACCACAAAACAAATTTTGACATTTCTTTTAAAGATTTTATTTATTTATTTATTTATTTGAGAGAGAGAGAGAGAGAGAGAGAGAGAGAGAAACAGCATGAGAGGGGATAGGGTCAGAAGGAGAAGCAGGCTCCCTGCTGAGCCGGGAGCCCGATGTTGGTCTTGATCCCAGGACTCCCGGATCATGACCTGAGCTGAAGGCAGTCGCTTAACCAACTGAGCCACCCAGGCGCCCAAATTTTGACATTTTTATATGGAATCTTTATGCACTACAATCTCAAATAAACTTTTCAATTTTACCTAATGTAAATGTGAATTTCAAGAATAATAATAAAAAAAATTTTATAATCTCTCAAAGATGTGTTGTAAATTTTTTCCTGCACCTCCTAGGAAATGACCAGAATTGTACTTCAACTTCTTTTTTAATAATTGATAATTTAAAAACAAACCCTTGTAACTTTAAAATTAGTATGTACTCTGATGTTTGTATAAAGTTAAAAGTACAAAAATGGTATATTTTTAATTTTTTCATAACAAAGAAGAGTCATGAAAAGAAATTTTTCAAGTTTTGCTTTTCAAAAAAACTGTCCCCAGCACTTCATGAAATACTCAGAAGAAATTTTTAAAAACTATGTTACTTTGTCCTAGGTCAGAGGTTTCATGTATTAGAAAATAAAATATCTTTAAAGCAATTTCTGAGTTATGCCATTTGAAAATTTTTTATTGGCTGGAATTAGGCCAATACATGACTTGAATTTTAGGCTGAAGTTTGCTTCTAACTATGTATCCTTGGAAACAAAAAAAGTTCCCCCAAAGATCTCAAATTTCCCTACAAAAGTTATGAGTTTAACTAGATCATCTATAAAATGTATGTCAATACTAAAAATGTAGTGCTATATTTAACTATAACTTAGTTTTCCAGAGCTCACATTTTGACATTTAAATAGCCAAACGCTAAATCGTGGTGTGCTTTTGTGCTTATCATGACAAATGGCTTTTTTATAAGGATCATAATTTTAAATATTTATAAGTCTTCACCATTTTAATTAACCACCTACTTGATTGCACTATCCAGATATAATTCAATTCAAGTAGAATATGGAAACATGGATTTCATTTAATAACTAATTGTTAAACTTGTTGAAAGTGACAGTATGTACTTTTAACCACAGAGCAAATTAGTTCTATTTTGGGTGGTGTATTCTGTGGTCCACTTAGAGATCATAAGACACTTTACATAAATTTCATCATTTGACTAAATCTTTTTGCCACTACTTTCTCTTAAATGATAATAAAAAGCTAGAACAAGAAATAGGAGTTGTTGATTAATACAGAAATGCCAGGAAAGATGGATTAAATTAACAAATTACAGATTCAACAAAGAGAAAACCAAGAGCAAATGACTGGACTTAAACCTACTTATGATAATAAATGCATCAAAATAAGTAGTCTAGTTAAAAGACAAAGATTAAAAGACTGGATAAAAGCCTTAATTCAGTGCTGCTTACAGGAAACACACTAAAATTTAAAGAAATAATCAATCAATCAATCACAGACAGGATGAAAAGAGAATATGTAAAAGATATACCAACTAAAAACTAACGAAAGAATGGCTTAGCTATATTAATACCAAGCAAACATATTTAAACACAAGGGGTATCGCAAAAAATCAAGACTGAAGTCACCCAATGAAAACATATCAAGTCCCCTACACTAATAACGTATCTTCAGAATATATAAGCATTGACATAAGTGAAGAGCACTAAAATAGATCACAAAATGTGTAAGAAATTTAATAGTAAAGATAAGAGCAGGAATAAGTAAACTAGAAACCATACAAATAAACAAAGCTAAGATTATATCTCCAAATAATTAATAAATTGGATAAACTCTTAAAAGACATGAAAATTCAAAACCCATGTAAAATTCTTTTTAAAAAGAGATACCACTAATAAATAAATAAATAAATACATACATAAATACATAAATATATAAATACATAAAATAGATATCACTGGGTGCCTGGGTGGCTCAGTCGGTTAAGCAACTGCCTTCGGCTCAGGTCATGATCCCGGAACCCTGGGATCGAGTCCCACATCGGGCTCCCAGCTCAGCAGGGAGCCTGCTTCTCCCTCTGGCCTGCTCCCCTCTCATGCTGTTTCTCTCTCTCTCTCTCTCTCTTAAATAAATAAATAAATAAATAAATAAATAAATAAATAAATAAATAAATAAAATCTTTAAAAAAAAAGTTTTAAAATAGATATCACTAACACAATACAGATATCCAAAAGATAGTAATTGGATATTCTGAAAAAGTTTATCTCAATTAAATTTTAAAGATTAAATAAAATCATAAATTCCCTGATAAAATTTGCAAGCATTATCACAAACAGAACTAAAATAACTGGAATAGAACTATGAATATTAAAAAACTTGAATCCATAATTAAAAATACCTATGCAAAAAGAAATCCCCAGCACAGATGGTTTCACTTAAATGAGAATGCATACCAACAATTTATAAAAAAAACTTTCAAAGAATATAAAATACAAAAATACTTCCAAACTCCTTTATTTAATAAATAATGAACTCAACACCAAAATTTTAAGAGTGCTACAAGTGAGGATAATTGCAAAGTGATATTTCTCACAAAAATACACCAAATAATTTTAAGTAACAAAACTAGCAAATAAAATCCAGCAATATTTAAAAAGGATACTACATCATAACTAAAGTTTATTTGTGAACTGCAAGCTAATTTGACACTTAGAAATCACTGAATATAATTTACTAAAATAACAGTACAAAGGAAAAAAATAATCATTTATTCTGATGCAGGAAATCATTTGATAAAATTCAACACTTATTCTGGGTTTAAAAAATTACTCAAACTGGGAATTAAAGAGACATTTTCTGATGAAGAATATACAAAAAAATAATCTACATTAAATATAATATTCAATACTGAAATATTAAATTACTTCTTACTGAGGTTAAGAGCAAGCCAAGGATGGTCAATCTCACCACATATATTTAAGATAGTACTAGAAAGCCTAGGTGGTGCAGTAGCATACATGGAGTGCTTAATATTTACAGCTGGCTATTGTAAGTTAAAGATGCATATGGTAAACCCTTAAGTAACCATTAAAAATTAAAATAAAGAAGCGTAGCTAAGAAGCCATTAAGGAGTTAAAAAGGAATTCCAAAACTGCTCTAAATCAAAACTATGGAGTAACAAATCAGATAAATAACCAAGTGGGAGACTTAAACCCAGTCAAAATAATAACTTCTTCTTATGTAAATGGTCTAAATGTGAAATAAAAGATAAAAAGTACCAGACCAGATTAAAACATCGACAGATGAATGGATAAAGAAGATGTGTATATATATATACACACACAATGGAATATTATGCAACCATCAAAAGGAATGAGATCTTGCCATTTGCAACGACGTGGATGGAACTGGAGGGTATTATGCTGAGCGAAATAAGTCAAACAGAGAAAGACATGTATCATATGACCTCACTAATATGAGGAATTCTTAATTGCAGGAAATAAACTGAGGGTTGCTGGAGTGGGGGGTGGGGTGGGAGGGATGGGGTGACTGGGTGATAGACACTGGGGAGGGTATGTGCTCTGGTAAGCGCTATGAATTGTGCAAGACTGTTGAATCTCAGATCTGTACCTCTGAAACAAATAATGCAATATATGTTAAGAAAAAAAAAAAAAAAGAAGATAGCAGGAGGGGAAGAATGAAGGGGGGGAAATCGGAGGGGTAGATGAACCATGAGAGACGATGGACTCTGAAAAACAAACTGAGGGTTCTAGAGGGGAGGGGGGTGGGAGGATGGGTTAGCCTGGTGATGGGTATTAAAGAGGGCACGTTCTGCATGGAGCACTGGGTGTTATATACAAACAATGAATTGTGGAACACTACATCAAAAACTAATGATGTAATATATGGTGATTAACATAACGATAAAAAAATTAAAAAAAATAAACAAAACGCACATCAAATAAAAAGAGAAAAACTCAGAAAATAAGAAAGACTTGCCTAGTGATTTTATGAAGCTAGGAATTTTCTGGACTTTTGTGAAGACAAAATGAGATAGCTCAAAATTTTTAAGATGTAAGTTTCTCCAAGTTAACCTATAGATTCTAAGCAATGTGAATTTAAGCATATGAATCATAACTTTTTTGAAATGGCAAGAACTTGTAAGTGATAAACATTAGATGAGATCATCTTGAATGAAAATAGAAGAATTGGAGAACTTATAATACTATATTTAAGGAAATACTATAAAGTTAAACCTAAGATACTGTGATATTGACATGAGAATGAACAAATACAAGAATAGAATAGAAAAAAATTGTTCAAATAGATCCACACACATATATCATTGGATTTGTAACAAACATGATATTATAGGTGGAAAATGATCTTATTAATAAACATTTAGATGTCTATAAAAATGTTGAATCTTGACTCTACATTGTGTCTCAAATAAAATTAATTCAAAATGGGTCACAGACATAAATAAAAAATCTGAATCTGTAAAGCTTCTAGAAGAAAACATAGGAGTATTTCTATTTGATCATGCTATAGGTAACAATTTTTTAAACAGTACACAAAACAGTAAAATAATCACAATGATGAAAAACACTAAATTGAACTCTATTAATAGGAAGAATTCTGATTCATCAAAACATTCATTAATAAAGTGCATTGGCAAACCAAAGGTTGAGAAAGGTATGTGAGCAATAATTCATATTTCAAAAATTCACATTTAAAATGTACAATTCGGTAGTTTTTATTATATTCACAATGCTCGACCACCAACAACATCTCATCTAAAAAGTTTTCATCAACACAAAAAGAAACCTTTGCCCATTATCACTGACTCTCCAGTCCCCACTACCTGCAGCCACTGGTAACGACTGATCTACACATGTCAGCAAATTTGCCTCTTCAGGATACTTCATGTAAATGGAATCCTAAAATATATGGATTTTTTTTCTCAAGTTTTTATTTAAATTCCAGTTAGTTAACAAACAGTGCAATTTAGTTTCAGGTGCAGAATCTAGTGATTCATCACTTACATACAAAACCCAGGGCTCATTACATCAAGTGCCCTCCTTAATACCCGTTGCCCATTTAACCTATACCCCTCTAACCTCCCCTCCAGTAATTCTCAGTTTGTTCTCTATAGTTAGTTAAGAGTCTGTTTTCTGGTATACCTCTCTCTTTTTCTCCCCTATGTTCATCTGTTTTGTTTCTTAAATTTCACATATGAGTGAAATCATAGGGTATTTGTCTCTCTGACTGACTTATTTCACCTAGCACAATACACTCTAGCTCCAACCATGTCCTTGCAAATGGCAAGATTTCAATCTTTTTGATGGCTGAGTAATTTTCCATTGTACATATACACCACTTCTTTACCCATTCATCAGCTGATGGATATTTGGGCTCTTTCCATAATGTGGCTATTGCCGATAATGCTGCTATAAACATCAGGGTACATGTATCCCCTTGAATCTGTATTTTTGTATTCTTTGGGTAAATACCAAGTAGTACAATTGCTGGATTATAGGGTAGTTCTATTTTTAACTTTTTGAGGAACCTCATATATTTTTCAGAGCAGCTGCACCAGTTTGCATTCCCACCAACAGTGCAAGAGGGTTCCCCTTTCTCCACATCCTTGTCAACATCTGCTGTTTGCTGTGTTAAATTTTATCCATTCTGACAGGTGTGAGGTGATATCTCATTGTAGTTTTGATTTGTATTTCCCTGATAATGAGTGATGTGGAGCATCTCTTCATATGTCTGTTAGCCATCTAGATGTCTTCTTTGGCAAAATGTCTATTCATGTCTTTTGCCCATTTTTTAACTGGATTATTTGTTTTTTGGGTTTTGAGTTTGATAATTTCTTTATATATTTTGGATACTAACCTTTCATCAGATATATCATTTGCAAATACATTCTCCCATTCTGAAGGTTGCCTTTTAGTTTTGCTGATTGTTTCCTCCACTGGGCAGGGCTTTTTAAGTTGATGAAGTCACAATAACTTATTTTTCCTTTTGTTTCCCTTGCCTCAGAGATGTATTTAGTAAGAAGTTGTTATGGCCACTGTCAAAGAGGTTACGGCCTGTGTTCTCCTCTAGGATTTTGGTGGTTTGTGTCTCTCATTTAGGTGTTTAATCCATTTTGAGTTTATTTTCGTCTATGGTGTAAGAAAGTGGTCCAGTTTCATTCTTTCGCATGTGGCGGTCCAGTTTTCCTAACACCATTATTGAAGAGACTGTCTTTTATCCATTGGATATTCTTTCCTGCTTTGTCAAAGATTCATTGACCATAGAGTTGTGAGTCCATTTCTAGGTTTTCTATTCTGTTCCATTGATCTATCTGTCTGTTTCTGTGCCAGTACCATACTGTCTTGATCACTACAGCTTTAATATAATTTGAAGTCCAGAATTGTGATGCCTCCAGCTCTGTTTTTTCTTTTTCTTTTTTTTTTTTTTTCAAGATTACTTTGGCTATTCAGGGTGTTTTGTGGTTCCATACAAATTTTCGGGATGTTTGTTCTAGCTCTGTCAATAATGCTGGTGGTATTTTGATAGGGATTGCATTAAATGTGTAGCTTACTTTGCATAGTATAGACATTTTAACCATATTCGTCTTCCAATCCATGAGCATGGGATGTTTTTCCATTTCTTTGTGTCCTCTTCAATTTCTTTCATCAGAATTTTATAGTTTTGAGAGTACCAGTCTTTCAACTCCTGGTTTAGTTTATTCTTAGATATTTTATTGCTTTTGGTGCAACTAAATTAGGTAACTAATTTAAAGTATTTAGTTTCTTAGTGAGTGGAATTGTGTCTCTCAAAAAATATGTTCAAGTTCTAACCCCTAGTACCTGTGAATGTGACCTTATTTGAAATAGGGTCTTGCAGGGTAATTAAGTTGAAATCATACCATATTAGGGTGGGCCCTAACTCCAAAGATGTGTCCTTGAAATAAGATGAGAGAACATGGAGACACAGGGAGGAAGGCCATGTGAAGATGGGAGGCAGAGATTGGGTATGCATCTACAAACCAAGAAATGTCAAGGATTGTTGATTTTGGGGTGCCTGGGTGGCTCAGTCGTTAAGCAACTGCCTTCGGCTCAGGTCATGATCCTGGAGTCCCGGGATCGAGTCCCGCATCGGGCTCCCTGCTCGGCAGGGAGTCTGCTTCTCCCTCTGACCCTCCTCCCTCTCATGCTCTCTGTCTCTCATTCTCTCTGTCTCAAATAAATAAATAAAATCTTTAAAAAAAAAAAAGGATTGTTGATTTTTGTACATTGATCTTGATTTTTTTTTTTACCTCCCTAAACTTGTATGTTAATTCTAGTAGGGTTTTTGTTTATTTGTTGTTTTTTTTTTTTTTTTTTGGTTTTTTTGTTTTTACTGAATTCCTTCAAATTTTGTTTTGGTTTTAGTGAATTCCTTCAAATTTTCAATATACTAGATCATGTTATCTATGGAGACAGTTTTATTTCTTCATTTCCAATTGGTATAACTATCATCTCTTTTTCTGGTCTAATGGCCCAGAATAAAACCTCTAGTACAATGTTAACTATAAGTGGCAAGAACAGACATCTTGGTCTTGTTTCTCATCTTACTGGGGAAGCATTCAGTCTTTCACCATTATGTGTGATGTTAGCTGTGGCTTATTCAGAGAAGCAGATTTTTTGGTTGAGAAAATTGCCTTCTATGCCCCGTTTGGTTAGTGTTTTTATCATGAAAACATTTTGGATTTTATCATGTGCTTTTCTGCATCTATTAAGATAATCATGATTTTTTTTCCTTTATTCTCTACTATCGTGTATTGCATTAAATGATTTTCCTATGTTAGACCAACTTTGCAGTGCTGAGATAAAATCCCACTTGGTCATGTTGTATAATCCTTTTACAAAGGGCTGGATCAGGGTTGGTAGTACATTAATGTGTAGTTAATTTGTCTGTATACAGTTTTTATAGTATTTTTCTACAATTCTATTTCTATCAATTTAGTTGTGATGATCTGCTTTCATTTCTGATATTGTTCACTTTTTTTGACATTCTTGTTAAAGGTTTGTCATATTTGTTGATATTTTCAAACAGGAAACTTTTTGTTTCATTGATATTATGTAATAATTGTCTATGATCTATTCTACCTTTTTGTGATCTAATAATCTTTATTATTTTCTTCTGTTGGGTTTAATTTGGTCATCTTAGTTTTAAGGTTTCTTAAGGTTTTTGGTTATATTGTGGAATTTATATCTTTTTAAATTTAGGTATTTATCTCTGCAAATTTCCCTTTAAAATATTGCTTAGGTTGTATCACGTAACTATTGGCGTGTCACATTTTTGTTCTTATTCATCTAAAAAAAGTACTATTTTTCTGAATACCTTGTGATTTCTTCCTTGAATCACTCTTTATTTAGGAACTTGTTTTTTAATTTCCATACATTTGTGAATTTCCCAACTTACCTTCTGCTTTTATTTCTAATTTAATTATGCTATGTTTGGAAAATATATTTGGTATGTTTTCACTTTTTTTTTTTTTAAATTTACCAAGGCTTGTCTCATGGCCTAAACTATGGCCTAGAGAATGTTTTATATGCATTTGTAAAAAAATGTGTATTCTGCATTGTTGGGTAGAGTGTTCCATAGACACCTGTTAGGTCTAAGAGGTTTATTGTATTGTTCAATAGTGTATCTAGGAATCACTTAAAGTCTCTTTAATTTTTGACATATAATTTTGCTGGATATAAAATTCATCACAGGTAGTCTGTATCCTTCAGTTATTTTAATATGTCATCTATCACATTTGGCCTTCCTTATTTCTGATAAGTCAGCTCTTAATTTTACTGAGTATCTTTTGAACCTGAAGAGTCAGTCATCTTCCTCTTATTTTCAAGAATGTCTCTTAATCTCTCAACAGTTTGAGTATAATGTGATTAATTCAGGGTGTCTTTGAATTTATCCTACTTGGAATTTGATGAACCTCTTGCATTTCCAGATTAGCACTTTTCATTAAATACTAAGCAAAAGCAGAAGGAGCACATTCACCCTTCCTCTACCTTTTCATTCTACTCAAGCTCTAAATGAATTGGATGATGCCCACAGGCACTGGTGAAGGAAATCTTTACTCCGTCTACTGATTCAAATGCTAATCTCTTCTAGAAACACCATCACAAAAATGCCCAGAATTAATTTGTTTACCAGCTATCTGGGCATCCTTTAGCCCAGTCATATTAACACACACAGCAATAACCATCACAATAGATATCTTCTCAAGTAAACTGTAAGCTCCTTTTGGTCACAGCTATGTTTATTTTGTCATACACAAAGCATGTACTTAAATATGTGTTGAATAAGTAAATGAGTAGATTAAATTAAGTTTGGCAACTTAATAATATATACTGAATCCTGGAAAATATTGAAAATAAGCTCATTTTTAGTGAGCAAAATTTTCAGTGGGTACAAATAGGTTTTAGAAAAATTCCTTTCATATTAATAGATTCAAATAAGTTTTCTGCTGATAACATGTTTCCAATTTCATAAGGCTTATTAACTTGCTTTTTATGATAAAAGTAATAAATATGTTTGGTAGGAAAAAGCCAATTTTATTATTGCCATTATTTATGTTTTACTGTATGGGAGGCTCCTTTCTTTTCAGTATCACAAACTATCAATGTCTCAGTAAGTTAAATCTGTCCTCTGTCCAGTGTTTCTCACCTTTATCTATTACTCTAACAAGTTCAAATAGTCACAAGTTTTTTGGTTATTAAAATAAATTTTATATAAATAAAATATATAAATGTTTACTTCATGGAAAAGATGTGATTAAATAACATCATATTTAAGATTAAGCGTATGGTAATATATGGCATGAAACCTGTACAACATATCAACAAAATACAGGACACATAAAAAAGTTCAGTTCTACTGTAAGACTAAAGAATTATAACTGATGCTCACTGTGATAAACTAAGGAATGGCATGATCCTAAAAGAATGTGTGGGGTTTTTTGGGGAAAAAACAAATGGGCAGGGATGAAATGTTGAATGTTTACCCTTATGCTAAATCATATTAGAGAAAAAGGAACTTGTAGTTTGGGGTCTGCTTCTTCTACTTGACAAGTGAAGGGTTACTAAGTGTTCCTGAATTGTAGTTTATTTATCTATACAATAAAATAAAATATATAAAATAATTATAAAGATAACTTCAAAAGATTTATGTGAATAGAAAAATATTTAACAATATTAATTTTAACATGCTACTATAATCAGCAGCACACATTGTTGATAATTTATTAGGTCTTTCCATTTATTATCTCATTTTCCCCTCATACATACTGTATTGGACATGTCCTATATTTTTGCTTGTTATAAAGGATGAACCTGATCTACTAAGATCATACAAGCTGCTCTTGAACACACAATTCTACCTTTTGGGCAAGAATTTCAATGCATGCAGTTTGAAGTCTTTACTCTTAACTATAATATGTAACATGTGAAAACTCTTTATTAGTAGCTTAATCATTTGTACAATCTTTCTCACTTATCCTGCATAAACAGAAGCTTCAGCATATTCATAATATATAAATGCAAAGCAAAGTCAGTAAGCACCTTTTTTTTTTTTTTTCTAAAGCTTGGTAAGGTTCAGCTGCAGTAATACAAATCAATTTGGAGTATCATTCTAATGGCAGCAAGAATCTCCAAGTGAATGGAAAATTACAAGTGTTGGATTTATTCCATTTACCAAATGAAAACTACAGTGTTGTCTTCTTCTTAGTATAGAGAGATCCAATAAAAATAGTTCATTCTGCAATGCCAAGCACTGCTTTCTGGACAATTACAGTACCAACTCTTCCCTTCTAACTGTATATTTGTAGGTTTTATGTACTGACCAATCAAGACTATTTACTTCACTTAGAACTTCTCCTGCCAAAAAAACACATTTTGTGCATAAATGGCTCCAATCTGGGAAGCCATCCAAAAGAAGCTGTTTAGGTGAATAACAGTGTGATTTACATGCAGGTGCAAAACATAAAACTAGAAATAGTTTGAAAATGCTAACTAAAGATATGGAGTAGAATTAAGTTAACTAGACAGGTATATCACTTTTCTTCTGGTATTTTAAACACCCTAGAAATGTTCTATTTTTGTTTTATTATTGTTATTTTTAGATTTACAATAATGCATCTTCCTTTAAGGTTTGCTTATGCATTTGATTTTTAGTAAAATAGATATTAGAGAAATGACTCATAGCCATACAATATCTTATGGTAAAAAATACTGTGGAGTGAGAAAGATCTTTCCTGCTTGACTAAAAAGAGAATCACTCCCAGGAAATATTTTCAAATACCTAAAAATATAATGCAATTTTTCACTACTTTCATCTTCTCAGCCCTTCACACAACTATGATTTTGTTTGTTTGTTTACTAATAGCATGCTGCATAAACCAACCATATAAATCATCAACAAACCAAAATTAAGAAAAAAGACCACAGGTTGTGCAAGAAGTTCAAACTACATCTACCTACACTATTGCCCCTAGATCATTACAGAAATTTAAAAAATATTATGACCACAGAAACTATGAAATAAAGAATCATAGTTTGAGAGATGCAGAGGTTTTATGTGTTTCTTTCCTTTGTCTTGGGTACTCTTTTAAGTTCTGGTTGGCTAACAGCAGTAGCAGGGATGTACAAAAGCTGATGGGGACATCCAATGACTGGTATTTTAGTGACAGCACCAACAGATACTAAAAATGGGAACTTAAGAGCACTGAATCTTAATTTTATTAGAAAATCATGCTTCCACTGACTACCCTTTAAATCTATTACAAGAGTAAAGTGATTTAATAGTTATAAGACTTTATTTTTATAAAATGGAATTGTAAATGGGTTTTGCAGGAATAAAAGGAAAAGCACTTTAAAATTATCTAATGAATAACTGTAATGATTTACAAAGTGTTACTAGCAAGTATCTTAGAACCTCTAGGTACTATAACATTTTTTTTTTATAGATTCCTATTTGAGAGATTTAACAACAGTGGTTCTAATATGTTAAACAAAATGTGACAAAATCTTTCCTAAATATGAGAACTAAAAACATATGAAATATATGTATTTTTGGCTCTGTGTGGCCACTGCTGTATTCCAAGTATTTCAAACAAACAGTAAATATAAAAGTTTTGTATGAAAAAATAGCCTTAATATTTCTCTTGTAGCCTAATTATTTCTCTAATAAGTAGATGAACATTGTCCATAATCAGTCTTTCCTGAATATCAGATAAACTGCTAATTTTATAGTTAACCATGCTTGAATTTACACTTTATTTCTGGCACATATTGAAGTCTGTGACCTTGGATAAGGCACATAACTGTTTGAATCTCCTTCTCTTCATTTATAATAGTTAAGAGGCCATAGAAAAGAGATATAAGAGAGAAGAGAATTAGGAGAAGAAAAAGGAAGGTAATTCAGAAATAAATGAAGGAGACAGAAATTAAAACTACATGAACCCTAAGCCTTTGGCTTATAAATTTTTTTTTAAAGATTTATTTATTTATTTGAGAGAGCGAGAATGAGAGAGAGTACATGAGAGGGGGGAGGGTCAGAGGGAGAAGCAGGCTCTTCGCTGAGCAGGGAGCCCGATGTGGGACTCGATCCCGGGACTCCAGGATCACGACCTGAGCCGAAGGCAGTTGCTTAACCAACTGAGCCACCCAGGCGCCCTGGCTTATAAATTTTTTTAACAATATATTTTTATCCTAGTTGATGACAGGACTCAAAGGGAAAGTTCTATGATGAAAATCACTATGTAAATTTAGTTTTGCCCTTTTCTACAAATGATTTTTAATCTAATAATATTATATATATATATTCACATTCCTGTGAATTATTCTGATAGAATGTGACTTGTATTTTCATGGCTTACTTATTAATTAGTAATTGATAAAGTACAGATATGATTTTGATACTTTATCTAAATTCCTAACCCTGAAATTTGATCATTTTTCTCCAATAATTCTTGTGCATTAACCAACTATATTGTACTTTTAATGCTTAGGTGGATAACCATCAGTATGGCTTACAAGAAAGCACTGATTAAGTCACTAAAAAATAAAAATTGTTTTAAGCAAATATTAGGCAAGTATTCATTACATAATAGTGGTCCTGGTACTATGGGCAATTGAGCAAATGCGTAAGTGATGGCTTCCAAAGGAACATCCGGTAATTTTAGATAAAAGATCTGGTAATAAATGGAGTTACATTTGCATAAAGATTCTGAGAATTCACCTGGGCTTAAAAGGAATTGAATAGGAAGAGGGAAGAAGGGGATACTATACATGAATGGAATCAGGTTAAATTGCTATTTTCAGAAGTAGACACTTCCATATTTGGAAGTATCTGCTTTAGTGATCTACAGAATTAGGGAAATGTGTAAGGTTAAAGTAATTGTTTTATACTATACACTATATATATATTTTATTTATTTATTTATTTATTTTTAAAGATTTTATTTATTTATTTGAGAGAGAGAGAATGAGAGACAGAGAGCATGAGAGGGAGGAGGGTCAGAGGGAGAAGCAGACTCCCTGCTGAGCAGGGAGCCCAATGCGGGACTCGATCCCGGGACTCCAGGATCATGACCTGAGCCGAAGGCAGTCGCTTAACCAACTGAGCCACTCAGGTGCCCCTATATATTTTATTAACCTCTGGTAGAAATATAATGGCCATCTCTCTATAGTCAGTAAACACAGCATCATAAATGCTTTCCATATTCTCATTAACATAAAGTATAAAACACAATTACCATAAAATAAAACTTGAAAAATTTTACAAATATTTAAAGCATAAAAAGTATAATTCCCCAGCAAAAGCACTGCTCCCAAAATAAGTTTTCAATCATGTTCATGGTCTGCTTCTACAATATTTCCTATTATATACACATACCTGCAAGGGCATGTGATTTTACAACAAATACTCCTACTACATAGTATTCCAATATGTGAAAATATGATTAATTAAATCAATTAGACTATTAGAATTTATTATTATAAATTATGACATTAATTGTTCATTCAGAGTATGATCTACATTAATCTGTGGAATCTCGAGAAATACTTATATATATACTTACACAGGATACATTTTAATCATGAAATTACAAAGTTTATGTGTATTCCATAAATAAATAGATATTACTGGGGCACCTGCCTTTGCCTCAGGTCATGATCTCAGGGTCCGGGGATCAAGCCCCGCATCAGGCTCTCTGCTTAGCGGGCTCTCTGCTCATTGGGGAGTCCGCTTCTCCCTCTCCCTCTGTGCTCTCTCTCTCTCTCTCAAATAAAATCTTTAAAAAAAGTAGATATTGCCAAATTCCCCTTAAGCCATATGTTAACAATTAGAAATCTCATCAAGTCTGTTACAGTGTGTTTTCTCCTCATTATTGATATTTAACAATATATTTTTAAATATTTTCTAAAATGATACTCAAACACTAGTATAAAATGAATGCTATCATTTTAATGTCTCTATTTTTCATCACATTTCACTTCTTTACCCATGTTTATTTACCAATTTTTTTCTTCTGCTATAAATTACCTTTTAATATCTTTGTACATACACTATTCTGCTATCTTTTTATTACTGATTTGTTGGCTATGAACATTATTTTCTTTTTAACATGTATGAAAAATAATCATGTAAATTTGACATGTAGCTTTTTTTTTTAATGGAAACCATTCTCTAGTGAGAGTTTGTAACCTGACAGTTTTTGCCTTCATACCAAAAAAACTTCCCTAAGACACTATTCTTCTTTTCAATATTTTTTTTTGGCTTTGATCTCTAAGTAAATTACTGTTATATGAACTTTAGTGAAATTGTTTAAATTGCTAGGCAATGGGTTAAATATAAAGTACTGTATATTACTACTGTCCAGTGATTCAAAATGCTAAATTTATTATATGTTAAATTTATATACATAGATAGATAGATAGATAGGTCAAATTATGTCCTCCATCACTGCTTCACTCAGATTTGATGGAGCCCTGAATGTTGATCTGACAGAATTCCAGACTAACCTGGTAAGCTATCCCCATATCCACTTCCCTCTGGCCACATAGGTTCCTGTCTTCTCTGCTGAGAAAGTCTATCATGAACAGCTTTCTGTAGCAGAGATCACCAATGCATGCTTAGAGCAAGCCAACCAGATGGTGAAATGTGACCCTCACCATGGTAAATACGGGGCTTGCTGCTTGTTGTACCATGGCGATGTGGTTCCCAAAGATGTCAATGCTGCCATGGCCACCATCAAGACCAAGCATACCATACAGTTTGTGGACTGGAGCCCCACAGGCTTCAAAACTGGCATTAATTACCCACCTCCCACTGTGGCATCTGGTGGAGCCCTGGCCAAAGTAGAGTGAGTTGTGTGCATGCTGAGCAACAGTGTTGCCTTTGCTGAGGTCCGGGCTTGCCTGGACCACAAGTTTGACCTGATGTATGCCAAGTGTGACTTTGTTCACTGGCATGTGGGTGGGGCATGGAGGAAGGGAGTTTTCTGAGGCCCGTGAGGACATGGCTGCCCTTGAGAAGGAATATGGGGAGGCTGGGGTGGATTTTGTTGAAGGAGAGGGTGAAGAAGGAGAGGAATGCTAATTTAAAAATGTCACAAAGGTGCTGCTTTTACAAGGAAGCATATTCTGTTTTAAACATTGAAAATTGTGCTCTGATCAGTTAATTTGTATGTAGCAGTGTATTCTCTCATATGTAATTAATAACTTATGCTTTAAAACACACCACTTTGTTACAGACCCAAGCTGTCCATTTCCCTGATGGGTTTGAATAAAATATTTCCTGTCTTAAATGAAAATAAATAAATAAATAAATAAATAAATAATTATAAATAAAATATTCTCAGTAACTTTTATCAGTTTGAAATACTGTATAATACATATGGTAAATTGTATGTCCCTTCTGCATTTAGCATTACACATGACTATTTGGAGAGGTTAAGTATGACATAAGATTGATGTCGTTGTTCATCAGAATCTGAGTAAAATTTTGGAAAGCAGACTTAGATGCCCTCCTAGAGGAACACATTTTTGTTCAAATTAAGGGCAGTGGGGACATGAGAGGACTTTCAGGTAAGAGAGAGCAGGTATGGTAAAATGCAAATATGGCCATAAGTCATTCCTTTCTTTATACTCTTGCCCTTTGGTAATACTAACCCTGAGGTTGGCCATGGGAAATACCATGGACAAAGGAAAAGTGGAAAACATAAGGCAAGCAGGGCTTTGAAAGGCATTTCTCTTGTTACATTTTAGACCTTTCTACCATTATGTCATTAAGCCTGGGTAAGCCTGTTTCATCAATCTGATGCCCTGTTGGCAGATGGTTATGTTATTGACAGACAACAGAGCACCAACACAGATTGAGCTTAGTTCCAAAACACCAGAAAAAATTCTCAGCCAAATCCAGACAAATTGACAAGCCACAAACTCATAAACTAAATGGTAGTTGTTTTAAGACATTAGATTTGGGGCAAAAAGTTTGGGGTCGAACAACTGTTATGCACAAAGAGCTAACTTATAGAACACAAAATAATAAATGTGATGGGCTAATGAAAGCATTTATGTTATGTCTATTCTTATACACTGATTTAAATCAAAAAAATTATTAAAAATTAAACTCCATGTTTAGAAATGAGATATAAAAATATTTTATATCTAAATCCTTCATTGCTAATTTTATCTTATTCATAAATAGCATTTTTAGGTTCATTTACATTATACTCATTTCTGTTTGCTAATATACACATCAAATAATATCTTAATTGACCTATTAAATTTAGTATATAACTTAGGTACAAATCTACCTGGTTTTTAATGATTCTAGCAAACTACAAAACCACTTTGGTGATTAAATATTGTAACTATCAGTAATTTAATCTTGTATATCATTCTATGTAGAGAAATTAACCCAAATACACACATTTTAAATGATTATTCCTGAAAAAGTTAAATAAACCTATTTATATAGACTTGGAAGACAATTTAATATATGGATTTAACATTAAAATTGTGTTTAATTATATCAAGAATTGTATTTAATCACAAACTCTACCAGCATGATAAATAATAATAAATGACAAGGAGTAATTTGTATTAAAATCCTATAAAATAAAAATAAAAAATGCTCATGGTGGTTTTTAAAGTTCACTAAAATAACAATTGAATAATTTTTATACCAGTATATTTTTCTTTGAGATTTGTCTGTCTTTCAATTTTCTTCTTGCTTTTCTTCCTTCTTTATTCTACACTTACTGCTTATCTTCCCCTTCTTTTCCTTTCTCTCTCTCTCTCTCTCAGTCTCTCTCAATTCTAAGCTAATTGCTTCTAGATGATCCTTTTTTTCTTTATCTCCAGAGATAGGCAAGTAAATTATTTCTTAGAATTGCTGCTATTTTGTATCCTCAATACTAAACAAATTAAATCATTAGTGATTACCATGTTTCCACTCAACAATGTGTATTTTGGGGGCTAAAGAAGTCTTATAGGTTGAATTTATAAATGAGACACTCCACTGTTCAAAGTAAACTAGGCTCCATTAGGGTGACAAGACACCCTTCAGTTCTTGAAGGCTCATCTGCAATCTAGGATCTTTAGATGTAGGTTTACAGAGTGTGACAGAGGAATGTATACCTGTAATGAAGAAGGAATAAAAGGAGATGAGGCAGGCAGTCTCTTGACTTGGTAAGAACTGAAGTTGTAATTTAAGGTGAGAATAAGCTGTTGACCAGCAGGTTGCTCCAGGACCTTAACCACTTTCCTCAACTTTACTTTTTCACTGGCATTTAGGTAGTCTAATCTAATCTTTTTTACTAATAGTAACTCTTGTAATTCTTCTTTAAAAAGTAAAAATCACATGCTTACAGATATGCTATCTATTCCTGTTTCTTCCAAATATTTGATCTATAAATGCTGGTATTAAAAAGATATAATTTCACAGTATCACTTTATGTTTTGAAGTTTACATGGCTAATTTAAACACTCATCTAATCATAGGAAAATGGAAGATTTTTACCTTTCAGTGACTATAAATTCTATTCAATTTACAAATTCTAATTATTAGAATTTAATAATTTAATATACAGAGGTCCCTAGTTAAATAATACTTGGAGTTGATTTAGCTCCATATTTTTTTAAAGACTTTATTTATTTATTTGACACAGAGAGACATAGTGGGAGAGGGAACACAAGCAGGGGGAGTGGGAGAGGGAGAAGCAGGTTTCCCGCCAAGCAGGGAGTCTGATGTGGGGCTCCATCCCAGGACCCTGGGATCATGACCTGAGCTGAAGGTGATGCTTAATGACTGAGCCACCCAGGCGCCCTGTTAACTCTGTATTTTTAAAGATGTTTACAATAACTAAAATAAAATTTAAAACTAAAATAACCATAGTGTACTGGGGCATATGTGTAATCTAATATAGTCAAATTCATAGAAACGGAGAGTAGAAAGATGTTTGACAAATAGGGGGAAATGGGGAGCTGATAGTCAAAGAATACAAAGTTACAGTTATGCAAGATAAGTAATTCTGTTGATTTTCTATATAGTGTTTATAGTTAACAATAATTATTGTACTCCTAAAATTTACTAAAAGGGTAGATATTGTGGTAAGTGTTATAACTACATATAATAATAATAAAAAAAAAACAATAATAATAAATAGTAATTTCAAGGGGGCAGGATGAAACATTAGGGGATGATGTATATGTGTATGACCTTGACAGTGCTGATGGCTTCACAGACGTATATTTATCCTCAAACTCATCTAACTGTATACATTAAATACACACTGCTTTTACATATCAAGCATACCTCAATAAAGTGATTTAAAAACTAAATTATTGTGGCTGTTTTCACACTATCGAACTATTGATGAATTTTAACATGTTTAGATCATCTCTCACACACACAGCCCACACATACAAATAGTTTATACTGGCTAGAAAATAATTATGGATTATATGCATCTACTTCAGTTTAAAATATCAAGAGACCTTGCATGCACTCAGACTGACTGTAAAAAAATCAAACAAAATATACATATGGATACACTTTTTGTTATAAGAATAATAAATAGAAAATAAACCTTAAATACCATGTCATTTGAAAATTCAGTGTAATAAAAAAACAGTGACATAAACATACAAAGAAAATTTACAGGACACCTTTATTGCAGAAATTCAAAGAATTTGTTTAAAAAAATCTGCTTTGCAAATTAAATATATTCTAAAAAACAAAACAAAAGACTAGTGAGTCATGAGAAAAATCAACTCATGAAAATCAAAAATAAAATGTTATAGGGAGAAGGAAAGATGGCAGAGGAGTAGGGGACCCTATTTCAACTGGTCCCCGGAATTGAGCTGGATATCTACCAGACCACTCTGAGCACCCAAGAAACCAACCTGAGATGTAAGAAGATCTGGATCTCTACAAGCAGAATATCGCAGGGGGTTGGTTTTGAGGTACGAAGCTGGTAGCCCTGATTCTGCGGGCAGATATCAGAGGATAAACAGCAGCAGGAGGGTGCCTGGCCGTGGGGATCCTACACCACCGGTGAGCGACAGCCTCGTGCGCTGCGGACGGGGCACAGACTCGCAGACCGGTAGCGGCGGGGAAAGGACTTTAGGGCAGCCCCCCGGGCAGAAACCCGGAGCGGCGGGGTCACGGGTGAACTGGGAGCAGCTGGCGGTTTTAGAAGCACAAAGGGCAGAGACATGCCCCAACCTGGAGGCAGGACTGGGGGCACTGCGGAGGGGCACACAACCCAGGACACTGCAGTTTATAGCAGCACGGACAGAAACAGAGACAGTGTGGCCTGGAGAGTTCACTGAAGAACAGACTGTGGTCTCTCTGCTCTGAGGCAGAGGGTTGGAAACGGTCTCTTCTGCTCTGACTCGCGGAGGAGACGTGGAAAGCCGCCAGGGAAAGCTGCCAGAGAACAAAAGCCCCCAAAACTGATTCCCGCTGAGCCCATCCCCTGCCACAGGGGGGCAGGGCAACTCCACCCAAACAGGGTTGCCTGAGTAACAGCCCGGCAGGCCCCTCCCCCACAAGACAGGCTGGGAAAACAAGAGGCCATCAACCCTAGGGTCCCAAGAAAACAGGTGCATCTTGCTTGGGTTCTGGTCAATAATTTGGACTCTATACATTCCCTCAACCACCCATCAACAGAATGACTAGGAGGAGGAACCCCCAAAATAGAAAAGACTCAGAGATTATGACTTATGCTGCAGATTTACAAATGGATGCAGATTTAACCAAGATGTCGGAGAAGGAATTCAGGCTAGCAATTGTGAAGACAACGGCTAGAATGGAGAAATCAATTAATGACAACATAGAGTCTCTAAGGGCAGAAATGAAAGGTGAATTGGCAGAATTTAAAAATGCTATCAATGAGATCCAATCCAATCTAGATAATCTAACAGCTAGGGTAAGTGAGGCAGAAGAATAAATAAGCGACCTGAAAGACAATATAATAGATAAAAAGGGAAAAGAGGAGGCCAGGGAAAAACAAGTCAGAATCCATGAAAATAGAAGCAGAGAAGTAAGTGACACCATGAAGCGTTCCAATGTCAGAATAATTGGAATCCTGGAGGGAGTGGAGAGAGAGGACTAGAAGATGTATTTGAGCAAATTGTAGCTGAGAACTTCCCTAATCTGGGGAATGAAACAAACATTCCCATCCTAGAGGCAGAGAGAACCCCTCCTAAGATCAAGGAAAACAGGCCAACACCCCGGCATGTAATAGTAAAACTTGCAAATCTTAGAACCAAGGAAACCATCTTAAGGGCAGTTAGAGGGAAGAGATCCATACATACAGAGGGAGGAACATCAGAATAACATCAGACCTATCCACAGAGACCTGGCAAGCCAGAAAGGCCTGGCAAGACATATTAGGGTACTAAATGAGAAGAACATGCAGCCAAGAATACTTTATCCAGCAAGGCTGTCATTTAGAATGGATGGAGAGATGCAGAGCTTCCACGACTGGCAGAAACTGAAAGAATATGTGACCAGTAAGCCAGCCCTACGAGAAATATTAAGAGGGGTTCTATAAAAGGAGAAAGACCCCAAGAGTGATATACAACAGAAATTTACAAGGACAATCTATAAAAACAACGTCTTCACAGGCAACATGATGACAATTAATTCATATCTTCCAATAAGCACTCTCAACATGAATGGCCTAAATGCTCCCATAAAATGGCACAGGGTTGCAGATTGGATAAAAAGACAGGACCCATCCATACGCTGCCTACAAGAGACTCATTTTGAACCTAAAGATACATCCAGACTGAAAGTGAAGGGATGGAGATCCATCTTCCATGCCAGCGGACCTCAAAAGAAAGCTGGGGTAGCAATTCTTATATCAGACAAATTAGATTTTAAACTAAAGTCTGTAATTAGAGACACAGAAGGACATTATATCTTTCTTAAAGGGTCTATCCAACAAGAAGATCTAACAATTGTAAATATCTATGCCCCCAACATGGGAACAACCATCTACATAAGCCAACTGTTAACCAAAATAAAGAGTCATATTGATAACAATACATTAATTGTAGGAGACCTCAATACACCACTCTCAGCAATGGACAGATCATCTAAGAAAATCAACAAGGAAACAAGAGCTTTGAATGATACATTGGACCAGATGGACCTCATAGATATTTACAGAACATTCCACCCTAAAACAACAGAATGCTCATTCTTCTTGAGCGTGCATGCAACTTTCTCCAGAATGGACCACATACTGGGTCACAAATCAGGTCTCAACCGATACCAAAAGACTGAGATTATTCCCTGCATATTCTCAGACCACAATGCTTTAAAACTGGAACTCAATCACAAGAAAAAAATTGGCAGAATTCAAACACTTGGAACCTAAAGACCACTCTGCTCAAGAATGTTTGGGTCAACCAGGAAATCAAAGAAGAACTTAAACAATTCATGGAAATCAATGAGAAAGAAAATACATCGGTCCAAAACCTATGGGATACTGCAAAGGTGGTCCTAAGGGGGAAATACATGGCCATCCAAGACTCACTCAAAAAAGTAGAAAAATCCCGAATTCACCAACTAACTCTACACCTTAAAGAACTAGAGAAAAAGCAACAAACGACGCCTAAGCCACACATTAGAAGAGAAATAATTAAAATTAAAGCAGAAATCAATGAATTAAAAACCAGAAACACAGTAGATCAGATCAATGAAACTAAAGTTGGTTCTTTGAAAGACTTAATAAGATCAATAAACCACTGGCCATACTTATCCAAAAGAAAAGAGAAAGGACCCAATTAATAAAATTATGAATGAAAGGGGAGAGATCACGACTAACACCAAGGAAATAGAAACAATTATTCGAAATTATTATCAACAACTATATGCCAATAAACTGAGCAATCTGGATGAAATGGAGGCCTTCCTGGAAACCTATAAGCTGCCAAGACTGAAACAGGAAGAAACTGACAGCCTGAATAGGCCAATAACCAGTAATGAGATTGAAGCAGTGATCAAAAACCTCCCAAAAAACAAAAGTCCAGGGCCTGATGGATTCCCTGGGGAATTCTACCAAACATTCAAAGAAGAAATAATACCTATTCTACTGAAGCTGTTTCAAAAAATAGAAACAGAAGGAAAACTTCCAAACTCATTCTAGGAGGCCAGCATTACCTTAATCCCCAAACCAGGCAAAGACCCATCAAAAAGGAGAATTTCAGACTGAAATCCCTGATGAATATGGATTCCAAAATCCTCAACAAAATCCTAGCTAATAGGATACAACAATACATTAAAAGGATTATCCACCACGACCAAGTGGGATTTATCCCCGGGATGCAAGGGTGGTTCAACATTCACAATCAATCAATGTGATAGAACACATTAATAAGAGGAGGGAGAAGAACCATATGGTCCTCTCAATTGATGCAGAAAAAGCATTTGACAAAATACAACATCCTTTCCTGATTAAAACTCTCCAGAGTATAGGAATAGAGGGAACATTCCTCAAGTTCATAAAATCTGTCTATGAAAAACCCACAGCAAATGTCATCCTCAATGGGGAAAAGCTGAGAGCCTTTCCCTTAAGATCAGGAACACATCAAGGATGCCCACTCTCGCCACTATTGTTCAACATAGTACTAGAAGTCCTGGCAACAGCAATCAGACAACAAAAAGAAATAAAATGTATTCAAATTGGCAAAGAAGAAGTCAAGCTCTCTCTTTTCACAGATGACATGATACTTTAGGTGGAAAACCCAAAAGACTCCACCCCCAAATTACTAGAACTCATACAGCAATTCAGTAATGTGGCAGGATACAAAATCAATGCACAGAAATCAATGGCTTTCTTATACACTAACAATGCAACTGTAGAAAGAGAAATTAGAGAAACGATTCCATTTACAATAGCACCAAAAACCATAAGATACCTCGGAATAAACCTAACCAAAGAGGTAAAGGATCTATACTCTAGGAACTATAAAACACTCATGAAAGAAATTGAAGAAGACAAAAAAGATGGAAAAATATTCCATGCTCATGGATTGGAAGAATAAACATTGTTAAAATGTCTATGCTACCCAAAGCAATCTCTACCTTCAATGCCATCCCGATCAAAATTCCAATTACATTTTTCAAAGTGCTGGAACAAACTATCCTAAAATTTGTATGGAATCAGAAAAGACCCTGAATCGCCAAGGAAATGTTGAAAAAGAAAAACAAAGCTGGGGGCATCACGTTGCCCGATTTCAAGCTATATTACAAAGCAGTGATCACCAAGACAGCGTGGTACTGGCACAAAAACAGACATATAGACTAATGGAACAGAATAAAGAACCCAGATATGGACCCTCAACTCTATGGTCAAATAATCTTTGACAAAGCAGGAAAAAACATGCAATGGAAAAAAGACATTCTCTTCAATAAATGGTGCTGGGAAAATTGGACAGCCACATGCAGAAGAATGAAACTCAACCATTCTCTAACACCATTCACAAAGATAAACTCAAAGTGGATGAAAGACCTCAATGTGAGACAGGAACCCATCAAAATCCTAGAGGAGAACATAGGCAGTAACCTCTTTGACATCGGCCACAGGAACTTCTTTCAAGATACATCTCCAAAAGCTAGTGAAACAAAAGCAAAAATGAACTTTTGGGACTTCATCAAGATAAAAAGCTTCTGCACAGCAAAGGAAACAGTCAACAAAACGAAGAGGCAACCCACAGAATGGGAGAAGATATTTGCTAATGACACTACAGATAAAGGGCTGGTATCCAAGATCTATAAAGAACTTCTCAAACTCAACACCCAAAAAACAAATAATGAAGTCAAAAATTGGGCAGAAGACATGAAAAGACACTTCTCTGAAGAAGACATACAAATGGCTGACACATGAAAAAATGTTCATCATCATTAGTCATCAGGGACATTCAAATCAAAACCACATTGAGATACCACCTTACACCAGTTAGAATGGCAAAAATGGACAGGGAGAGAAACAACAAATGTTGGAGAGGATGTGGAGAAAGGGGAACCCTCTTACACTGTTGGTGGGAATGCAAGTTGGTACAGCCACTTTGGAAAACAGTGTGGAGGTGCCTCAAAAATTTAAAAATAGAGCTACCCTATGACCCAGCAATTGCACTACTGGGTATTTACTCCAAAGACACAGATGTAGTGAAAAGAAGGGCCATATGCCCCCCAGTGTTCATAGCAGCAATGTCCGCAATAGCAAAACTGTGGAAAGAGCTGAGATGCCCTTCAACAGATGAATGGATAAAGAAGATGTGGTCCATATATACAACGGAATATTACTCAGCCATCAGAAAGGATGAATTCCCAACTTTTACATCAACATGGATGGGACTGGAGGAGATTATGCTAAGTGAAATAGGTCAAGCAGAGAAAGTCAATTATCATATGGTTTCACTTATTTGTGGAACATAAGGAATAGCATGGAGGACATTAGGAGAAGGAAGGGAAACATGAGGGGGGGGGCAGAATTGGAGGGAGAGATGAACCATGAGAGACTATGGACTCTGAGAAACAAACAGGGTTTTAGAGGGGAGGGTGGAGGGGGAATTGGTTAGCCCGGTGATGGGTATTAAGGAGGGCACATACTGCATGGAGCACTGGGTGTTATACGAAAACAATGGATCCTGGATCACCACATCAAAAACCAATGATGTATGGTGACTAACATAACCTAATAAAATTTTTTAAAAAATAAAAAAATAAAATGTTATAAATATGACACTGACTAGGCACAATTAATAACAAATTTCCATCTTGGAAAAATTAGATAGAGAGATCTAGCTAACCTATAAACCAAAGGAAAAATATATTCTAAAAATACAGAGAAAAGGAAAGGATAAAGATCATAAGAGACACAATAGCAGGCATATAAAATTCAGAGCAGACATAAATCTACAAATAACCAGAACCCCAGAAGTAAAAAAAAAAAAAAAAATTACTAATGAAATTACAAATATAAAGATATTGGCAAAATAAAACTAAGATTCTTAGACCTAAAACAAATCAGAAAACAAGTTTGGAAGATGCATATTTTTGGAGCAGGGAAGGAATCAAAACATATATTGTACTTTTAAATAAAAAATTTAAGAGTGAAGGAAATATCTAAGGACTTCAGTAACAAACGGACTGATTTTTTTATTGGTGAAATCTGCAAAAATCACTTGCCATTTATTATATTGTCTACCAAATTTTGCAAATTATATATTCCATTTGAAAAGATGAGACACTTGTCATTTTCACTATTTTGAGTAGCTTATAGCCAATAAAATAGTCCCAGTGAGAATTAGAAAAGAAGATTAAACATGAACAAGAGCAAAAAACAATCTTCTGTTTGAAGATATATGAGATCTGCTGGGCCAGCCAGGATTTGAAGAACCAGATGTGAAAAGAATGGTTCATTTATGTTAGTCAAGCTCAACTTTCTGCACCTGCTTTTAAACCTACCTGAGTATTTGCTGTTGCTTGGCTTGGGCAAAAAGTCTAAGAAGCTTGGCATTGGGGTGTTAATAGAAGTGAAAGCAGTGCTTTAGACAATCTCATGGACTTGTAGCCACAAAAACTGCATTTTAGGATTATAAAAGCAGTCAGAATGTTAGTGACCAAAGTTCCAGAGAAAAAGGACATACACAGACCTCCACATGACACTCTCTTTTTCCAGTTAATGGTTTTAACGGTCAGTGACAATGTTTTAAAAAATATTTTATTTATTTATTTATTTATTTATTTATTTATTTATTTATTTATTTATCGAGAGCGAGCACATGCACAGGAGCCGGCGGGAGTGGCAGAGGGAGAAGCAGACTCCCCGCTGAGCAGGGTGCCAGATGTAGGACTCAATCCCAGGACTCTGGGAATATGACCTGAACTGAAGGAAGACACTTAACCACCTGAGCCGCCCAGGCACCCATATCAATGAAGATTTTTTTTAGTATTCTTATAGCATCAAGGTAATGCAAAATCTAAGTTCTGTGTCAGTCAAGGATAAGCTATAAATATCAAAACTAGGTTCCAAGTTGAGACAACAGCTATATCTAAGGACTGGGGTAAACCCGAAGATGGACTGAGGTGTTTTTAGTCTACAAATTTGCCTTTACTAGGTACAGGTCCTGATTATTTCTAAGTGATCTGTGTCCATGATGATTATCAGAGATGAGGTGAATCCTTCCTGTAGGGAGTAACAGAATTTATAGCTTCCAAATTTTCTCATACAAAATGTCTGGCATCCAGTTAAAAAACAGCAGCTTTTTTTTTCTTTAATAACAATTGAACAACTTATTAAAAATACAAAGAAATGCAAAGGACCAAAACATAGTTGAAACAGTTTTTACTTCAGGATCTAAACTATAAGATGCCAATAATTACTATAAAGTTCCAATAATTAAGACATTTTGGTATTGGTTCAAGACATGACTGTAGAACAAAGAAATGATATATTAAATTCAAAAGTGATATATTAAATTCTAAGACTTTTAATTTGACAAAACAACTTTATAGGAAAGTGGGTAAATTAAGACATTTTCAATAAATGGTACTGGGTAAATAATCTTGTAAAAACATAGTTACACAATTAGTCCTCAAGCAGAACAAAAATATATAGGTTGAAAACATACACACTATATGTACTTACCATACTACCAAAATGGCTAAATTGAGAGACAAATACTAACATATAGATAATAGGTATTACTGAGTACTGATCAAGCTATAAAGCAACTGGAACCCTCTTTACATAGGTGGTTAGAGTCTAAGTTGGGACAACTGCTTTGGAAAATCATTTGACAGTATCTTAAAAAACTAAACATGGACATATCTATGATGCAACTATGTCTATATATTTCTCCAAAAGAAATGTGTACATGTTACCAACAAGACATACACAGGCACGTTTATAGTAATATAATTTATAAAAGGCAAATGTTAAAGCAATTTGAATATTTATTGATTGCACTGCATTCAGATAATAATAAAAATAATGATACTGAAAGAAGCCAGATGCCAGGCACAGAAATGAAAATGGAGCATGATTGCATTTAAATAAAGTTCAAAAATAGGAAAATTTAGAAGTCAAAATATTGGCTATTCTCACACGCAGTAATGATTAAAACAGGCTCAAGGGAGGATCTGAATGTTGGTAATGTGTGCCTTGATGAAGATGTGATTTCAAGCATAAGTTTACTTTGGGAAAATTCATGGAGTTGTACATTTAAGATTTGTTCACATTATTTTTTAAATTGAAAAAAGTATACCAAAATTAGGAGTATATTTATCTATGAGTGAAGTACCTTTTGCTTTTTTTTCCCTTTTTAATAGTTTTTGGAATTTTTCAAATTTTCAACTAAGAGAATGAATTATTATTAATTTGAAGTTAAAACTCTATACTTAATAATAATAATGAAACTAGAGCATTCAAAACAAAAATGGAGTGAAGCAGGGGAAGAAGAATGGCACAGATGTTGATAGAGTAAAAGGACATCACTTAAATGACCACATCTTGATAGGTGAATATTCCCACATGTGAAATAAACCTGGCTATCTCCCCAAATCATAATACTAGACAAACACACACATGTGCAGTTACTTTTAAAGCTATTTTCTCCTTGCTCTTGGGTTTAATGCAAAGTGTATGTAGCCTACTATATTTTGGTAATATTGTCTTCAACAAAATTTGCATTTTTTACTTGAGGAACAATATAATCGGTGAATTGAATCCAGACATAACTAAAAATACCAGACAATGTCATGTATGTATTCAAGGTTTTTTTTTGTTGTTGTTTTTTTTTTTTGGTTAAATAAAAATAAGTCTTTTAAAAGCAATATGAATAAGATGGGGCTGAGGACAAATGTGACAATAAGCTACAAAAGAGTTTTCCTCTAGCCAAAATTAAAAGCACATACATTTCGATATTATCTTTTTTTCTGACTCTAGTAGATTTTCAGAGTAGAAAAATTTTGGAAGAACAACCTGGGAAGACAAACCAAGCATGAATGGGCCTAAGTGTTATCCAGCTTAAGATTGTACTTCAGGAAAAAATACTTTTTAGGCAATTAAGAGACATTCATTCACGTGTTATTCATTTAAATGTGCTGTCGATGTTTTTTGTAAACACTGAGTTTACATGTGAAAATTAAGAAAATGTTCCATGCCAATTGCAAGACGTAAATGTGTTTCATAATTCTGCCTATCCTTTCTCGAGATGCCAATGTTCCCTATCTGCCTTTTGGTTGTTACTTTGTGGAATATTTATTTTTGTTTTCATAAACGCTTTAAATAAAAAAAACCACTTAATCCAGCATCTGAAACATAACATATGCTTTTCCAAGGTTATCAAAATATCTTACTTTTCTTTTAAAAGATCTTAACTATGCAATTCCAGTTTTGGGCTTTCTTCCAAACAAGACTAAAATAGACTTGCAGTTGCACAATAAACAAGAGTTGCTAATTGCCAATTTTGTAGAATATCTTACAAAAAAGTAATATCACTTCAAAATGTGTTTTGATGGAACTTTTTCCTCTCTATTCATCTTGTTTCTGATAACTCAGGACTATTTCTTTGCACTTGTGCATTTGAATTTTGCCCATGTTTTGAAAGACAAGTTTCTTTTGTTTAATTTTGTCTTCACTGAATGCATTTTCTGCCTTTCTATTCTAGAATAAGAATGTAGTAATTTTCAAAATTTATAATTTATCTTCATAACATTATGCTTATGTGTTCATATTCAAGTAGAAACTGAGTAAGGTTCTTAAAAGTCATGATTAAAGCAAATGATTTTAACAATATAATCAATAGAGTTGTTGCTTCCAGTTGTTTAGCAGTATGTGGATGTTGCCCTCTGTTTTATTTACATTCACTGCTCTGGACTCCTATGTGCTTAATTTTGAAATAAAAAGCCATCTTTAAGAATGTCCAACTGTTGGGGTGCCTGGGTGGCTCAGTGGGTTAAGTGTCCAGCTCTTTATTTTGGCTCAGGTCATAATCTCAGGATCCTTGGGATCAAGCCCTGCGTCGGGCTCCCTGCTCAGCAGGGAGTCTGCTTGTCTCCCTCTTCCTCTGCTCACTCTCTCTCAAATAAATAAATCTTTTTTTAAAAAAAAAGAATGTCCAACTGCTGCTAATGATAAAAACAATCTTTATTTTATCCATTTCTCCTATTCCTAACTATGGGTTCTATAAAATGGATTATTTTCACCCTGTGATTCACAAGAGAAGTTTGGAAAAATAAGAATATACATGAAATTAATTATATTTTAAAAGCATGAGAAGGTTTTATTAATATCATTTGAACATGACTCTGATATCTACTTCAATTAATTTTTCTTTACTTAAGAATATTATGGAATAATTTCATACTGTAAACAAATTTCTATCACAAGCTTTCCCAGAATACAGAATTTTTTTATAGGTTGGTGAACTACCAAGCTGTCAGTAAATTCAGAATGTTTTTGTATATTGTTCTTTGCTCATCCCCTAATCTTTCTCCCATTCATATTTCAGATCTAAATTTATAAATCACTTTTAATGATCCTTGATTTCTTAAACTAGGTAAAATTCCCTTGCTGTATGTTTCCATCACTCCTCTGTACTTTCTATGTAATAAGTACAGCATATTAGACCTGCAATAATGCCTTAATTTTAGGGCTTCCCAATGGTCTGCAATCTTCTCTAGGTGGAATATTTTATCTACACTTACAGGAGCTAGAAACTTTGTTGTTACCTCTCTCTCTCTCCCTCTTATTTATATCTATCACTAATATATGTATTACTAATTTGTTAAATGACAGACTAGTGTTTTATGTGAGGGAGAATGTTCATAGCCAGGAGTTTCTAACTCAGATTATATGTATTTGAAAGAACTAAATTTGAAGAGAGGAAACAAAATGTCTGAGGCAACTCAGGCCAAAAGTGACTTGAGGCATATTTGCATGTTTTGGATTAAGAGATGGATCTCCATATTCAAACCAGGAAAAGGACCACTGCTAGTGATGTGGAAGCCAAGTCAGTTTGATCAGCTCCAGGAAGCCACCAGTGGAGCTAGTTTTGTAAAAGCTGCTTGACTAAAGGCCAGAGATTGGCTTACAATTTTGGTAGAGAAGAGAGCATGCTGGAGGTCGGAGTGGTGGTGCATGCCAACCTCCTGCGGCCTTTAAGCAAAGTCCATGGCACAGCTCCTGATTGCACAAAACCCAGCCAGTACTTCCACTCTGGAGGCAACTTTCCTGACACATGCCACATGCTAATACAAAACCATGAAGGGAGGCAATGAAGTGCAGGTTGACATAAACATAAATAATTGTTACAAGATACTAAGAGTTAGACTTTTCAACAGAAATGTGAGGAATTGTTTGGAAGCTAAAACAGGAAGAAAGGAGAGCATCTACCACACTTTAACAGAGCCCCTAACACAAGTGAAGTGTGAGAGAATATTAACAGCTTTCTGTTGGGAAACCTGCCCTGAAGACCATGTCCTCAGGGAACTGTCAGATTTCAGTTAGGGGAGGTAGGAAGGGAAATGTCCAGAGAACGGGAGAGGATATATGAAGGGACACTGCTGATGACAGCTTGTCAGTTACAAGCAGCACACAACAGAAGGTCTTAGAGGAGGGGAAAGGAGAAGAATTAGGAAAAATTGGAAAGTTTGCAGAACACAATCTAAGTGATGATAGAAACTGGGGGTATAAAAGAATTCCAGGGCTGCTGCATTTCATGATAGCCTATTCCCTAGATCTTTTGGAGGAGTGGTTGTAAAACAGGAGAAATGGCTCCTATGGCTTATGTAAAAAGCCTTCGAGAGGAACCTGGGTGTGGGCAGTTTTAATAACTTCAACTTCATATATGAAGGCTTCTCTTAAAATCAGTCTGCATGAGATCGTCCTTTTGAGAAAATGCAAATTTCCCATTCCCATTTTTCCTTTTAAAATTATAATATTCCCGTTTTACAGAAAAAAAGGCAAACCCCTCACAAATCCTTAATGTTATTATTCTGTAGTGTCCTGATTAAAACAAAACAAACAAACCCCTCCAAAACCCCTCTAGGATATCTAACCAAAGGAGACTGAGTTTGATCCTGGTCCTATGATGTTAAAAAATTCTAAAGATGCCATAACAATTCAACTTTTAAGTCAGATTTTTATTCTTTATTTTCTACACCTTTGAAAAGCAAATCAAATCAATTGTCAGCTAATGGATCATTAAAAATAGTTGTAGATAAAAGAACACTGCATTTCTTGTTTGCTTACAACTCACAAATAATTCCAATCTCTGAATGATAGTCCCTATGTCCTTATTTAAATGAACAAAATTGCTAAGCTTTTAGATCTATAGAAACATAAAAAAAGTAGAAATACAATTGTTGCTAAATTCTCTCATAGCAACCCATGGAATGTGTCCAAGTAAATGTATAATAATTATGAAAAACACAATCAGCCTTAGCTCATTAAGAATTTGATTTTACGGAGGGGTAGATGAACCATGAGAGACGATGGACTCTGAAAAACAAACTGAGGGTTCTAGAGGGGAGGGGGTGGGAGGATGGGTTAGCCTGGTGATGGGTATTGAGGAGGGCACGTTCTGCATGGAGCACTGGGTGTTATGCACAAACAATGAATCATGGAACCCTACATCTAAAACTAATGATGGAATGTAATGTATGGGGATTAATATAAGAATAAAAAAAAATAAAAAAGAATTTGATTTTAAAAGCCCTTTTACGTTTAATAGCTATTTATCCAATTTTGAAGTATATTTATGTTGTTTTAATCAATCCTGTAATTATAAAGATCAAGCAATCCAGAAGAAAGTTTTGAGAAGTTAGGCTCATGCTGGCACAATGGCACAACAACAAAAAAGGTATTTACATGTTTGATTTTTTTTAAAGATTTTATTTATTTATTTGACAGAGAGAGGCAGTGAGAGAGGGAACACAAGCAGTGGGAGTGAGAGAGGGAGAAGCAGGCTTTCCGCCGAGCAGGGAGCCCGATGCGGGGCTGGATCCCAGGACCCCGAGATCATGACCTGAGCCGAAGGCAGACGCTTAACGACTGAGCCACCCAGGCGCCCCTACATGTTTGATTTTGATCGAGGAGTATTATCATTTAAGGAATTTTAAGTATTTGATGAGTCAATGTAGTATATATAACATTATGAGAAAATATAATAGAAATAGAAATATGAATTTATTCACACATAAATTTTAACTTTATTAGAAACATTTTAGGTGTACACAAAGGTAGAGAAAATATGTTCCCATAAAGCATCTTTAATAATTGTCAATATTCTATACCTCCACCTTCCTTTCTCCACTCGAGTATTTTTTTTTTAATATTTTATTTATTTATTTGACACAGAGAGAGCGAGAGAGAGACAGAGAGCAAACACAAGCAGGGGAAACAGCAGGCAGGGGAGAAGCAGGTTCCCCACTGAGCAGGGAGCCTGATGTGGGACTCCATCCCAGGATTCTGGGATCATGACCTGAGCCGAAGGCAGCCGCTTAACCGACTGAGCCACCCAGGTACCCCCACTCAAGTGTATTTTAAAGAAAAATCACACAGGGCACCTGGGTGGCTCAGTCGGTTAAGCATCCCACTCTTCATCTAAGCTCAGGTCTTGATCTCAGGGTCGTGAGTTCAAGCACCCCCCCCCAAAAAAAAATCATGGACATCATATTCTTTCGCAGTTAATTACTTCCATATGTAATCATTAACATACTCCCTCCATATAAACACATTAAATTGTCAACAAAATAAACAATCCCTTAATTTCTTTCTTTTTTTTTCTTCCTTTGGTGAGTAAAGCGATATAAGTTTATTAAGTGAAGATACAGAAGAAGCTCTCAAGAGTGAGAAGGGTCCAGGGGTGCCTGGGTGGCTCAGTCGTTAAACGTCTGCCTTCGGCTCAGGTCATGATCCCAGTGTCCTGGGATTGAGCCCCGCATAGGGCTCCCTGCTCAGCAGGAAGCCTGCTTCTCCCTCTCCCACTCCCCCTGCTTGTGTTCCCTCTCTCGCTGTGTCTCTCTCTGTCAAATAAATAAATAAAATCTTAAAAAAAAAAAAAAGAGTGAGAAGGGTCCAGACAGGGCTGCCAACGAGGGCCTTTAGGGTTGGTCTTTTATAGAAAGCTAACCAGGGAACTTAAATTCTTTTAACATCTCTATTGATAATACCTTTAGTGGTGTTTTTAGGGTCTGGTTATTCTTTTTAGGATCTGGTTATTCTTTTTGGTCACAGGTGATTATCATAAAAAAAGACACCCACCCCACATATAATGCTATCAAATACCCATTTGATGCTCAACTTTCCAAAACATATTGACATTGTTTTTAAAAAATTCAGTTCTTTGAATCAGGATGTAAATAAAACCCAGAAAATCCATATCTTATGCTTAGTTGACATAGTGCAAGTTTAATCTAACATATAACCATTGATTGTTTTTATTTTATTTTATTTTATTTTATTTTATTTTATTTTATTTTATTTTATTATTTTATTCTTTGCTAGAATTCCTGACATCCTGCCTATGGTTGAATGCACACCAGTTTGTTTCTTTTAAATCATATATTTAACTGTCTAACTGACCAGTTTATTTGAATACCAAAACGTATATCAAAATTAGCATGGCTAATGAAGAACTCGTGATATCCAATGACCACAATTCTGTTTCTACCATTATCTTTCTCTCTTTGTTCATGGTACAATACTCTCCTTTGCTCAAGGGAAAAACTTAGAATTATCATGAATGCTCAGATAGGTCCCCTGAGGACTCTACTTCCTCTGAGGCTATCCCAGAAGAGAATTTTTGTTTTGCACAATCCAGTGAACCATTTGATTAAAATGGGAGATAATACATTTTTAAGAATGCATAAACTTTTCCAAATAATATTTTTCTGTTGACATATAATTTTTTTGCCCACATCACCAAGTAATGTTATGCTGCTCACAGTCTTATTCTCCATTCTTGGTTTTTCGTCACTCGAGATTTAATGTCCATATGAATTAATTTTGAATCATTAATTCCATTTAGTTCCTTAACTTACCCAACTCCAACTTTTTCGTGGAAGTTAAATATTTATAGCAATAGTCTTAGCATGAATCTTGTTAAAACACTAACTGGCCTGCTAACATCTTTAATTCAAATGTTGTAATCAGTAATAACTGTGAGCGCATTTTCAATAAACTTAGATTTTTATGCACATGCTCCTTCTACCTTGTTATTGGCCTTATGAAAATATTATCTCATAGTTACCTTTTTCCCTAAAACCATTGGCTGCCTTTGACCTCATTTTTCTTTCTTCCCCCATTCCGATCTTTACTGTATGTTTTATTAAACAGAATATATGCTAAGGCTTTCCTTAAAAATATAAGAAAAATAACCACAGTGGCTTAAGTAAGACAGAAGTTTATTTATCACAAGGGTTTTCAAACTATAGTCAGAGGATCAAATTCAGTCAGATGCCTGTTTTGCCCAGCCCAGGACAGAAGGAAGAAAATGTCTGAATAATAATAAACACTAATGAACTATAGTAAAATCTATCATAGTCTGGTTCTTTTATACCTTTACTATCTCCTGTGAATAACTTGCTAGTATAAAGTCTTCATCATATCACTAAATTATATAGTTATATGTGCATATATGTGTGTATTTCAATATTATACCTTGTATTTATTTAAGAATTTTAAACCAGGGCTATCTTTTTTCCCTGGACTGCAAAATTCTAATAATTTCCTTGATGTATAATGGACAGTTAATAGATATTTATTAGATGAGTCAAAGAATGAATGAATTGAGTGCATGCATGCATGAATTGAGTAATAACATTTTGGCATTTTTTAAGTACATTTGTTGAACATGGTGGTTTTATTTTGTATTTCTTTCATTTATTATTAAATTATAGATATATTCTATATTATTTCATAGCCACTATAATACTTAAGATGGGGTGCCTGGGTGGCTCAGTGTGTTAAGCATCCGACTTGCTTTTGGCTCAGGTCATGATCTCAGGGTCTTGAGATCGAGACGCATATCAGGCTCCATAGTCAGTGCAGAGTCTGCTTAAGATTCTCTCCCTCTCCCTCTGCCCCTCCCACTCATGCTCTCTCTCTCTAAAATAAATAAATAAATATTTAAAAAATACTATGATAAATATTATATACTTTTATGAATGAATATTGTAATTCTTCCCCAGTAATTGATATTTTCCATGCTTTTAATTTTTTTTTTTTAAAGATTTTATTTATTTACTTGAGAGAGAGAATGAGAGACAGAGAGCACGAGAGGGAAGTGGGTCAGAGGGAGAAGCAGACCCCCCGCTGAGCAGGGAGCCCGATGTGGGACTCCATCCCTGGACTCCAGGATCACGACCTGAGCTGAAGGCAGTCACTTAACCAACTGAGCCACCCAGGCGCCCCTCCATGCTTTTAATTTTTAAAGATGGTTGGGGGGTTGGAGACAAAACGGGTGAAAGTGACCAAAAGGTATAAATTTCCAGTTGTAAAATAAATAAGTCCTGGGAAAGTAATGTACAACATAATGACTATAGATAACACTATTATCTTATATTTTTGAAAGTTGCTAAGGGAGATCTTAAAAGTTCTCATCACAAGAAAAAAAACTGTAACTGTGTGGTGATGGATGTTAACTAGACTTATTGTGGTGATCATTGTGCAATATATACAAATATAAAATCATTGTATGTGTACCTGAAACTAATATAATGTTGTAGGTCAAGTATATCTCAATTAAAAAATAATTAGAAAGCTATTTGTGCTTATTTTATATATTTTTAATTATTTTCATGTGTAGATTTCTACTTCTAAAAATGGTATTTTCTGATAAAAATTTAAAATATATGTATGTTTGTATACACATATATTTATATGTATGCATTTATTTATATACATATGTATTTAATGCTCATGATAGACTTTGCAATGTGGATTTTTAAATAGATTATGAAATGTTATTATTCAATTAATAATACAAGAAAATCCACCTGGCACAACAACTCCAATAACATCAACTTTAAAAAGGGTGGAATTCTTCAGGTACCCATACTGGAAACACTGTCAAGTCAGAAAGACTTTAAAGCCTCATTGCCCAAAAAAGTGGCCACTAGCCATGAGTCACATTTTTTAGTTAAAATCTATGTTAATTAATATTGGATTAAGTAAAACTTCAGTTTCCTAAATTCTATTAGCCACATTTCATGTGTTCAATAGCCTTATGCAGCTAGTAGGTACCATATTGGATAGTACAGGTATGAAATATTTCCACCATTGTGTGTGTGTGTGTGTATGCTTATTTATATCTCTACATACATACATTTACTTATATTTATTTATATAAAAATTTAAACACAATGTTTTCCTTAGGGAAAATTTAACTCCTTTCCATACTTTTGAGATGTCTATAACTACACAAAGCTCTATTTTTTTTTTTGCTTTGATTTAAATGGTATCTGAGTTTCATAAATAAAAAGAAGTAAAAAGACATTAAAGGCTCTTACTCCAGGTGGAATTGTTTATCATTCAAGGTCCATGTTTTAACTGGGTAATTTCAGGAAAGCTTAATAAATTCCACACAATTGTGTGGGCTGGGATAGGAAAACCACAAAGGATAGCACAGCACTATTGGGCTCTTCACAACAGTACAGTTCTACTAACCCCAAAGTTGAAGGAACAAGGGTGACAAAGAGGAGACAGCTATATAATATCCCAGAAGCCTTCAGAAACCAGCTAATATGGGGTTTTGGCGGCCCATAATCTGGTACCCTGACTTTAGTATCCAGTGTGAAATGAAGATCAAAGTTCTTATTCCTATTGTCATCAAGCAGATATATTTTTAAAGATTTATTTATTTATTTATTTTAGAGAGAGAGAAAGCACAAGTGGGAGGGGCAGAGGGAGAGGGAAAGAGAATCTCAAGCAGACTCCACACTGAGCTCAGAGCCTGACGTGGGGCTTGATCCCAGGACCCTGAGATCATGACCTGAGCTGAAACCAACAGTCCAACACTTAACCAACTGCACTACCCAGGCACCCCATCAAGCAGATATTTTTATATTAAACATACACATACAAAAATGCAAAGTCCATACACATATGCCCAATTAAACACAAAAAGCATTTGTTAAGTTCTTTTTTTTGAAGATTTTATTTATGGGGGGGGGTTGTGCCATAGAGAGAGAGCACAGAGGGAGAGTGAGAGGGAGAAGCAGGCTCCCCACTGAACAGGGAGCCTGATGCAGGGCTGGATCCCAGGAACCTGGGATCATGACATGAGCTGAAGGCAGATGCTTAACCGACTGAGCCACCCAGGTGCCCCAACACAAAAAGCATTTGTACAATATTCCTAAAGAATACCAATGCTTCTAAGAGAAAGCAAATCCTCTCTTCATATTATAGAAGAGCTACTTTTACCTAAATATAAAACAATATACTCCACACCTTAGGTAGTAACATCCTGAGCTAAAATTTGTATCCAAAGTCAAAGCAAAGACTGATATACAGAGGATCTTGAGGACACATGTTCCACTTAGATGTCTACTCTTCTTACAAAGCCATGCTCACATCTAAGAGGTGAGTGGAATGATTACAGAATTGTTTTATTTCTAGTCCCTGGACATATCCCCTGAGCTCCATCTAGAAACACTGACCTTACAAGCTAAACAATCTAGTTTTGAAGAAGGCAATATCTCTGTGTTGGCTTAACAATCTAACCCAGAATTATAATAGCATCTCATAAATTGCAACACACACACACACACACACACACACACTCTTAGAAGGACCATGTTTTCGGAATAATTCATTTCCTAGAAGTACAGTTTCTGATTCCTCTATTTTGTTTTCAGTTACAGGGCATCTATAATATTATATTCAGTTACAGGGCTAAAAATATTAAATAAGGAAAAATTTACCACTAATCATTCAAAATATGTCTTATTTTTATTTTTAATTATTTGACATTTACATATATGCTAAAATAAACTAGCTCCTTTTTCACATTTTAAAATGTCCCTTTATCTCAATCTTACTCATTCTCACTCTCTCTATTGCTTCTGCTTTGCTACTTAACTAAGTAAATGCTTTATTTGCTAGTTATATTTGCCAACAATGGGTATATCAACAGGTTAAGAGGGCAATTCATTTGGATAGAAGTCAGAGGAGATTGGAAGCTTTGACCTTCCAAATTTAAGCAATTCCATCTTCCTCCTCTAATTTGCTGTCCACTTCTTTATATCTTTTTTATTTCAAGGTTTTGCTTAAATTTTAGTTAGTTAACATATAGTGTAATATTAGTTTCAGGAGTAGAATTTAGTGATTCATCAATTACATAAAAAACCCAGTGCTCATCACAACAGTGCCCTCCTTAATACCCGTCACCCATTTAGCCCATCACCCCACCTACCTCCCCTCTAGCAACTCTCACTTTGTTCTCTATAATTGGGTTTCTTATGGTTTGCCTCCCCCTCTCTTTTTTTTTTTTCCTTTCCCCATGTTCATCTGTCTTGTTTCTTAAATTCCACATATGAGTAAAATCATATGGTATTTGTCTTTCTCTGACTTATTTCTATATCCTTCTAATATGTGGGGCATTGCTTTTTAGTAAGACCTTTATTTAAGCAGATGAGGATGGAAATGCAGACTTTTAAACTACATCTCCTATGGTCAGTAAATTTGTACAATATCTTACTTTAATTTGTTCTATTACAATGTTTCTGTGTAGATAAGCAGAGTCCTCAAGATACTATACAACTAATTATGAATTAATCTATTCCACTGAAGAATTTACCAGAAGTTCTCAAATTACATAGTAAGAGCCAATTTACTCTATGTAGTCCTTGCCTATTATGTAGTGTCTTTGTTATCATGCCAGATCTTTGGCATAAGTCAGGTCAAATTATCAGCTTAAGTTTCTTACCCTATTTGAGGGTTGACCAAATTTTAAAGACTAAGTGATAGTGGGGCTTGTTTTTTTTTTTTTTGCCTTTGTTTTTACAAATTACAGATTTTTTTTACAAAGACCAAAAAATCAAATGTCAACATGCAGAATGGTCTTAATGGTTTCTCTTTTTATGGACATCTGGATAAAGTAGCTGATAAAATTTGTGCTCTATATCATGTGTTCTTCAATTTGTTCCACATTGATTTAGAGGACAGGCCATATGGAGGTAAATCCATAGTTCAAATTAATGGCTGGAACTAGCTTGTCATTATTTTCTATATCTAAAACCACTATAAGATAATGGATTACTATAGATGCACAGAATAGTCAAGGCATCTTACATCAATAGGTATTAGAAAAACGTGTGGGCAACAACTGATCTCCCAAACTAAATGGCATTCAAAACTAACCTCTTTCTTCTCATACTCATGAATCTTCAGATTTATTCCAGATGAACAAAACTAAATAAAGCTCAGCTTGGGAACTCTGCTTCTAGCCAGGAGCCCAGTTTGATTCTTTCCTGTAGGCTAGTATCAGTGGAACAACATGGGCCCAGGCTGAAGGAGCAGCAGCTACCCAAGAAAACCTCTTCAGTGACAGTAGAAGCATACGTGGATGAGCTTAACCAGGAAAGCACAATAGAAACATCTGCATATATCACACGGGATAATATCTCATTTGTCAAAGCAAGTCATATGGCCTAGCCCATATGCAAGCTCTCAGGATAAACAATCTACCCACTTTGTAGCCAAAGGCTAACTAAAATAGCGTTGAAGTATGATCTTCCCAAAAAGATAGGAGGTGGGAGTGAATGTTAATGAAGTGTAATCTAATCTATCTCAGAATTTAAATTGTATGTGATGCATTTAGGTACATACTGGTTTAGGACACAACCCATGAAATTGTTTGGTTTTTTTTTTTTTGACATATGTATATATATTTTATTCTGATATATATGTGTGTTTAATAAATTTGAATATAATTGTTATTAAAAATTAATTAGAAGTAAAGTTCTTTACATTGTAATACTATGTTTCATTTAACCCAATATACCTAAGATACTGTCATTTTGGTATGCAACCAATATAAAACTTATTAGTGAGATATTTTGCACTCTTGCTTTTATTCTAAGGCTTTAAAATTTGGTGTGCATCTTACACTTATTGATGAAACAGGACAATCTAATGCAACACATGTTCCTGGATAGAATCCTATGTGGCATAAGAAAGATAAGTTGTTGGGACAGTTGGAAAATTTGAATGTGAATAGGGTCTATGAATTTAATGGCAGTATTGTAACAATGTCAATTTTCAGACTGGTAGGGTTGTATGGTTATAATATATGAGAGACTCTCTGGGAGAGTTACACTAGAAGTGAACTTTTGAAGACATTTTATATGTAAACATTGTTTTATTTTGCTATTTGAACCAGTCATTAGAAATGATCCCAAAAATCCTACTTTTGTATAATTGTTTATTTTGATCAAGAGGTTAAAATAAATTAATTTGCAAGTGTATCAGAATAAAGCACATCTATTTTTATTTAGTCTTAATTCACTAATTATAAACAATGATTTATGTTCATATATGACCATAAGCGATAATTATCATTTAAAATAGCTGAAAACTGTCATACTTAAAAAAATACAAATTTAGTTACATCTAGGGACAAAATTTAGGGATCTTACATTAAAGAAAACTTCAAAAAGAAAGCGATCTGTCATCTAGTATAATGATAATGATTTTGATAGTAGTATTAGATATACAGAATATAATTAATGTTGTAACATATTTTAACTTATAACTGAAAAATAAGCTAAGATTCTCATGTTGCTAATAGCAAATAATGTCATTTTAAAATATGATGCTGTTACTTCAAAACCTCTAGCCATTTCAATTAAAAAATGCATTCTGTTAATAATCCAGATGTTTCGTTTTAATTACACTAAGCATCTGGATATTTTGGAACATCTGTTTGGCTTTCTGTTTTACAACATCCGATGTTAACTTTTGAATTTAACCAATGCATTTGTCTATAAAGAAATATGGGGCATACATACACATACCCATAAACTTAAACCTTTATGTACAAATTCTCCCTAAAATCTTCAATCCCAAATAAATTGATGAATGCATGCAGAGGCCTTTTAAAACCATATTTAATAACAGATTTATTATCAGCCTAATAAAATAGGCATACATCTGTTTTTATCTACATGTTTATATCTACACCTAGGTATAGGATTTATATCATGTATGTATAACACTACATACATATATGTTATAATATATGTAATCAGAAAATATATATTTATAATTAGGGAGGGAAAAAAGGCTGTTCTGGGGAACTAAAACAATGGCGTCCCCTGGTTAGCAAAATGAAATCTATGTCTATGTTAGAAAAAAATTATCCTTTAAGTGCTATCCACAGATTATTTTCAAGATACCTAAATTGAATCACTATATTGTACACTTAAAACTAATATTATACTGGATGCTAACTAGCTGGAATTTAAGTAAAATCTTAAAAAAAAAGAAAAAGAAGATAAAATTAGTTATAAATCATTTAATGATTGCATATTTCATCATGTAGATATATGAAATCTGTTGAATCTTGTCAAATTTCTAACATGTAGGTGTTTTCAATAAATATTCACAAAATTTCACAAAATATAAAAAATATAAAGTTTAAATGGTAAAAGTTTAGGAACCTGACACAAAATCTACTGTTTTCTAGTGGATACATCAAAATAGAAGGCCCTAAATTATGGATATCCCTTTAACTGTAAACAAATATGCATGCAAGTTGTTAACTCACAAAACGTTCATCATCATGAATGAGCTTTTCCTTTTTAGAAGTTTTTGGAATAAAGCTGTAATAATCATAATATGCTGAAATTTCTTTTCTTATATAACTGATTTTCTCTAAATGAGCTCCAATATTATATTTTACATATTTAATAATCTTTTTGATAAAACCACCATTATTTTAAAGTGTAGAGAATTACCAATGATTATCTAGAAATGTACAGCATTCACTTTGGAAACAGCACAAGAGAATGCAATGATTTTACAAATTCTTGAATTTTACATATGTAATTATGTATATTTGCATAATAAAATATTCTAATTAATTATAATTATTTAAAATATGTAATTTTCTATTTGGAAACAAATCCTGGCTAGTGTTTTGAATATTCAAGGTTAAGATACCTGAAGAAATTCATAATTCTTAATTTTCTGTAAATGGATAGATAATAATTTATGGTCTCATTCAAATTAATGTGCTTTTCAAAAGTCTTCTTACATTACAATGTTATTATTTTCTTTTTCCCCCAGGTATTTTTAATCTTTGGCCAGCATTTCCCTATTTCAGCCCCTATTCTGAGTTTGATGATTTTAGATTCTACATATAAGTGAGATCACACAGTATTCGTCTTGATCTCTCTTACCTATTTTACTTAGCATAATGCCCTCAAAGTTCATCCATGTTCTCTCAAATGGCTGAATTTCCTTCTTTTTTATGGTTGAATAATATTCTACTGGGTATATGTACACACACACCCACACAAACACAAACAGACACGCTTATCTTCTTTATCCATTCATCCATTATTGGACATTTAGATTGCTTAGACTTTAATTTAATTGCCTTGTTTAATTTACACGTATTTGTGAATTTTCCAGCTTTTCTGCTGTTATTAATATCTACTTTCATACCATTGTCGTAGAGAAATGCACTTGGTGTGGTTTTTTTTTTTTCCATATCTTGCTAATTGTGAATAATGCTTCAATAAACATGGGAATGCAGACATCTCTTAAATATCCTATTATCATTTTCTTTGGATAGCACCTAGAAGTGGGATTGCTGAGACATATGGTAGTTCAATTTTGAATTTTTTGAGGAACCTCCACATTGTTTTCCATAACAACTGTACCAATTTTCATTCCAATCAATAGTACATAAGGGTTCCCTTTGCTATACATCCTCACCAACACTTGTTCTCTTTTGTCTGTAATGATCGCCATTCTAACAGGTGTGGGGTGATATCTGTTCTTTTTCAAGATTGCTTCGGTAGTATGGACATATTAAAAATATTGACTCTTCTGATCCATGAACCCAGGATATCGTTTCCATTTGTTTGTATCTTCTTCAATTTTTTCATCAATGTCTTATAATTTCGGGGATATAGAATTTCACTTCCCTTTTTAAATTTATTCCTAAGTATTTTATTGTTTTGATGCTATTGTAAATGGTAATATTTTCTCTATTTCTTTTTCAGATAGTTCATTGTTGGTATATGGGAATACAACTGATTTTTGGATGTTTGTTTTGCATCCTAAACCTTCCAAATTTATTACTTCCAACAGTTTTTTGCTGGAGATTTTAAGATTTTCTATATACAAGATCATGTCATCAACAGAAACATTTTTACTTTTTCCTTTGATATGTGGATGACTTTATTTCTTTCATGCCTAATTTTTCTGATTAAGATTTCCAGACTGTTGAATAGGAGTGGTACAAATGGCCACCCTTATCTTGTCCTTGATCTTAGAGGGAAAGCTTTCAGTATTTCACACTTGAGTATGGTGTTAACTGTAGGCTTGTCATATATGGCCTTCATTAGTTGGCATATGTTTCTTCTATATCTAATTGTTGAGAGTTTTTCTCATGAAAAGATGTTGAATTTTATCAAATATTTTTATGCATTTACTGAGATGATCACATAATTTTTCTTTCATTCCATTAATGCAATTTATTGTATTTATTGATTTGCATATGTTGAACTATCCTTGACCCAGGGATAAATCCCACTTGACATGGCATATGGTTCTTTTAATATGCTGTTGAATTTGGCTTGCTAGTATTAGGTTCTAAATTTTTGTATCTGTATTCATAGAGATATTGTCTTGTAGTTTTCTTTTAGTATCCTTATCTGGCTTCGGTATCAAGGTAATGCTTGTCTTAGAAAATAACTTTGAAAATGTTGCCTCCTCTTCATTTTTTCAAAATTTGGAAAGAACTGGAATTATTATTTTTTTAAATGCTTGGTTGAATTCACACATGAAGCCATCTGGTCTTAAGGCTTTTGGTTGGGAGTTTACTGATTACCAATTTAATCTCCTTACTTGTTATTTGAGATTTTCTATTTCTTCATTATTCAGATTTGGTAGGTTGTAGAAATTTATCCATTTCTTTTAGGTTACCCAATTTGTTGGCATATAATTGTTCATAGTAGTTTCTTCTGATCCTTTGTATTTCCGTGGTATTGGTTGCAATGTCTCCTCTTTCACTTGTAATTTTATTTGAGTTGTCTATTTTCCTATGGTAAATCTAGCTAAAGGTTTATCAATTTTCTTCATATTTCCACAGAACTAATTCTTAGTTTTGTTGATCTTTTCTATTGTTTTTCTATTCTCTGTTTCATAAATTTCTGCTCTGATCTTTATTATGACCTTCCTTCTGATAACTTTGTGGTTAGCTATTGTTTTTCTATTTCCCTGAGGTATAAAGCTCATTTCCTTATTTTGAGATCTTTCTTTTATTTTAATAAAGGCATTTAACCCTATAAAATTTCTTTCTGGGGCACCTGAGTGGCTCAGTCGGTTAAGCGGCTGCCTTCAGCTCAGGTCATGATCCCAGGGTCCTGGGATCGAGCCCCAGATCGGGCTCCCTGCTCGGCGGAGAGCCTGTTTCTCCCTCTCCCTCTGTCTGCCACTCTGCCTACTTGTGCTCTCTATCTCTGTTAAATAAATAAATAAAAATCTTAATAAAAAAAAATTTCTTCCTGGCACTGCTTTGCTGAATCTCATTAATTTTTGTATGTTCTGTTTCTTAATCTCTTTTGTTCCAAGATACATTTTATTTCCCTTTTGATTTCATCTTTTCCCATTGGTTGTTCAGGAGTGCCTTGTTTAATTTACACGTATTTGTGAATTTTCCAGCTTTTCTGCTGTTATTAATATCTACTTTCATACTATTGTCGTAGAGAAATGCACTCGGTATGGTTTTTTTTTTTTTTGGTTCTTTGACATCTTTTTTAATTTATATATAATTACATATAACATATTAGTTTTAGGTGTACAACTTAATGATTTGATATTTGTATATATTGTGAAATAATCACCACAGTAAGTCTAGTTAACTTCCATTACCACACATAGTTAAGGAATGTAGTGGGACTGAATGAGGCTGGGCAACTTGCTGCTTGCTTCCTCCTTCCCATCAGTAGAGTTCACATGTGCTTTTTTTCTTTTTTTTTTTTCTTTTATTATGTGATGTTAATCACCTTACATCATTAGTTTTTGATGTAGTGTTCCATGATTCATTGTTTGTGTATAACACCCAGTGCTCCATTCAGTACATGCCCTCTTTAATACCCATCACTAGACTAACCCATCCTCCCACCCCCCTCCCCTCTAGAACCCATAGTTTGTTTCTCAGAGTCCATAGTCTCTCATGGTTCGTCTCCCCCTCTGATTTCCCCCCTTCATTTCTCCCTTCCTACTATCTTCTTTTTTTTTTAACATATAATGTATTATTTGTTTCAGAGGTACAGGTCTGTGATTCAACAGTCTTACACAATTCACAGTGCTCACAAACACATACCCTCCCCATTGTCTATCACCCAGCCACCCCATCCCTCCCACCCCCCACCACTCCAGCATCCCTCAGTTTGTTTCTTGGTATGATTTTTTTTTTAAGATTTTATTTTTCAGCGGAGGGAAGGGAGAGAGCACAAGCAGGGGGAGTGGCAGGCAAAGGGAGGAGCAGGCTCCCCGCTGAGCAAGGAGCCCAATGAGCAACTCAATCTCAGGACCCTAGGATCATAACCTGAGCCAAAGGCAGATGCTAAACCAACTGAGCCAACCAGGCTAACCACACCTGGTATGATTTCAGTCTTTAAGTTTTCTGAGACTTATTTTGTGACCTAACGTGATCTACTGTGGAGAATGTTTCATGTGTGCATGATAAGAATGTGTATTCTGTTACTGTTGGATGAAATATTCTGTATATGTCTTTTAGTTCTATTTGATCTAAGGTATAGTTCAAGTCCAGTGTTGTTTTGCTTTGTTTTATTTTTTGAGGTTTTTTGTTTTGTTTTGTTTTACTGATTTTTTGTTTGGATGATCATCCATTGTTGACAGTGGGGTACTGAAGTCCACTACTATTATTGTACTGTTGTCTATTACTCCCTTCAGATCTGTTAATATTTGCTTCAGTATATTTACGTGCTCCAATGTTGGGTACATATATATTTACAATTGTTACATCCTCTTGATGAATTGACTACTTTATCATTTTATAATGACCTTCATCTTCTCTTGTTACAGGTTTTGACTTAAAGCCTACTTTGTCTGATAAAATTATAGCTACTCCTGTTCTCTTTTGCTTTTCATTTGCACGTAAGATCTTCCATCCCTTCACTTTTAGATTATGTGTGTCCTTGAAGCTGAAGAGAGTTTCTCATAGGTTGCATATAGTTGGCTCTTGTTTTTATTCATTCAGCCACTCTATTTTGATTAGAGAATCAGTGTCCTTTAGATGAACATAATCTTATTTTGTTTCTATGTGAAATATATACTATCCATCAGCAAGAAACTCAGTTGCCAATAAAATTATATTTATAAAATATATCTGGAAATAAAGGTATTTGCAAAAAAAAACTCATGGTACATAAGACAGGTGTTAAAATAGGCAATAACTAAGTCCCATTCCCTTTGTTCATCAGACAATGAACTAAGTGTAAATAAGACTTTATTTTTATTGCATTTCTAATGTTAAGAAGTCTAACTATTTTCCAAGTATTATCCTTTCTTAACAAGGGGAATTAGAAAAGAGAAGGATTTAGGAAAACATCTATAGAAGTAACAGTAAGATTTACTGGAAGTCTGACATAAAGAAAATAAAGATAATAAAAATTGGAAGCTTATAAATTCAAAACCACAGAATCATGTTTCAATGTCAGAGAACATAGCCTATACAATATATTATTTCCAAAACATAATTCTCAGTCACAATACAAGAATAAAATTTATAATGATGACTGCAAGACATCCAAACTATAAGTTAAATCATGTGCCACATATTTGACTTAAAAAATTAGGAACATGGATAATATATTCAAAAACTCATTTCGGGTAAACCATTAATCAATTACATAATGACTTCATGGAAATACTAAAGCATATATAATTAAGAGTTTATCAAGTGTTCTTATGATAACTCATAGTCTCAAAGTTATTAATATTGTTTTCAGTTCTGAAAATCTCAAGTAATTTTTTGCATGTTTTTTACATTTCTCTTTTACCCAAAAATTGAAGGTAACATAGATAAGTATCTATACAGATGAGTTAAAGCCCGAGTATCTAATGTACTCAAGAATTTTGTGGTCAAATTAGGCTGACAAGATAACAAGTAGACTTACTAGAGTAGTTTATAAACTTTAAGTTAAGGGGCGCCTGGGTGGCTCAGTCGTTAAGCGTCTGCCTTCAGCTCAGGTCATGATCCCAGGGTCCTGGGATCAAGTCCCACATCGGGTTTCCTCCTCGGCGGGAAGCCTGCTCTCCCTCTCCCACTCCCACTGCTTGTGTTCCTGCTCTCACTATCTCTGTCTCTGTCAAATAAATAAATAAAATCTTTAAAAAAAAAAAAACAACTTTAAGTTAAAAAAAATTGATGAATCTGCGAACAATACATGTATTATGATTGAGTAGGGTAGAGAAATGAACAAGACTCTGCTTCTGACAAGTATAACAAGGAACACATTTCTGAATCCTCACAAAATAGTCTTATAGCAATATGTTGCATTGTATCACACTGAATTCCAAAAGATGTTTAAAAATATTCTATGGATTATTCATATTGCTCTTCTCTGATCAAGTTCTAGTTTTTGGAGTTAATATTTTAATTATATCTAAGTATTAAATTAAGTACTATGTAAAAGTGTTGATACATGTTCATACATGTTTCTAAAATAAATATACATTAAAGATTTTACTTAGCTAATTATTTAAAGGAGGGAAAATAAGCTGTTATGACCAATTTAAGAAGTTCCTGAGAAGGGCGCCTGGGTGGCTCAGTTGGTTGAGCGACTGCCTTCGGCTCAGGTCATGATCCTGGAGTCCCAGGATCAAGTCCCACATCGGGCTCCCTGCTTGGCAGGGAGTCTGCTTCTCCCTCTGACCCTCCCCCCTCTCATGTGCTCTCTCTCAAACAAATAAATAAATAAAATCTTTAACAAAAAAAAAAAAAAGAAGTTCCTGAGAATATGCATAATTATATTCTCAACAAACAATATATAAATACAGAGAGTCAGAGACGTTTAACTAAAAATGTTAGATTAAGACTGTTGGGTTAAATACAAAAATGATATATCTTCCTGCTTTATAGGAGAATAAACCTTTAGGGTTATCTGTTACAGTAGACAGAAATTATTTGCATCTCTACCAGACAGAGACCTACAAGTTAACTTCTGTCCCTACAGAGCTCTAAAATAGGTTAGGAAGTAGGAAATCAAGCCCAACATTGCACTTTTGAAAGGAGCACCTAATTATTATTATGATTATTTTTGTCTATTTCCAAGATTTAGATGATGGTTGTGGCACCTTTTAAGTTATTATAGATAACTGAATAGGGACCATACATTAAAATATTTTTATTTTGTTTTATAACCATCTAGTATTATATTCATTCCTTTTTACATTAGTTTTCTAATACATAATTTAAAATAAAATGATACCCAAGGTGTGAAATGAACAAGTCCAACATTAGTATTTTGCAATGCACATATAAATTAATTTACACAACAAAAACATATGTAGTAATTATTTTTCTGAATGAGATATTTTCAATCATTTTTACCTACATTTCAAACACTGTTCTAGGAAGCTTGAGATATATTAGGAACTCTTCCAACATGTAAGAAATAAAATTGACAAATGTAATAAATACACAAATAATATATGAGGCGACTGCTGCTTAGAGAATGGTAAAAAATTGAGACTAATTAGGGAGCTAAAATGTGAGGTATGACTCACACTTCTAAATGGTTCTGTCAGGTAGGCCTAATGAAGGAGGACACACTGAACAGACACAAGCTGGTGAGCATCACGTAGACATCGGGAGTGAGAGAGAAGGCAGAGAGAACCCTGTGCACAAATTCAGAGGCTAGAGTGCAGCAGGCCTGCTGTCTAGGCCAAATTACCGATGGAACCTACATATTAATAGTCAAGGGAGACACAAGAGTAAAAAGAGAATGTCTGATATTTAGCTGAACAGTATGATATTTATCTGATAATTCTTCTGAAAGTGTATTATCAAATATGTCCTATAATTTCCATGTTTTATTATAAACAGAAGAGGAAAAAAAAAAGTCCTTCAACCAGATGTGATTCTCAAATGTTTAATAAGGACATTCTTCATTACAAAATAATGCTATTTTGGGGTTGACCCTATATTTTTTTAAGAGAGAGAGCATGCGTGTGCAAGCAGAGGAGAGAGAGAATCTCACGCAGGGCCAATTTCCACCCTGGATCATGACCTGAGCTGAAATCAAGAGTCAGATGCTTAACTGGCTGAGCCATCCAGGCATCCTTAGGGTTGACCCAATTTAAATGTGCCATTGTTCTTAATCCTAAGAATCTCTGAGATTATTTTCCCTTAAAATCAATATTTTTTCTCATCTTTCCAAATTGTCTTGGTTATATATTCAGATATAAGTAAAGATGAAGACAATTTTAGAATGTCACTTATTCTTAAAATTTATTAATTATATAAATGTGCTTATTTTTTTCTCTTGTGTTTCTGTATGACTTTCAAGAGATACTACCTATTAAATTTTTTCTAATTTTTAACTCAAATTGCAATAATATATATTAAGCCAGTACAACGGGCTCAGCCGGTTAAGCATCCTTTCTTCGTTTTTCCACTTTGGGAGCCAGACACTGAAGACTAGGACTTTCTTTTTTTTTCTTTTCTTTTTTTTTTTTTTAAGATTTTACTTATTTATTTGAAAAAGAGCGAGCGAGAGAGAGCACAAGCAGGGCTGAGGGGGAGAGGGAGAAGGAGAGATGCAGGTTCCCCGCTGAGCAGGGAGCCTGATGTGGGACTTGATAATCCCAGGACCCTGGGATCCTGACCTGAGCCGAAGGCAGATGCTTAACCATCTGAGCCACCCAGGCACCCAAAGACTAGGACTTTCAAAAGTAATCACATATATGGGGGAAACTGGAAAATTACCACACATGCACAGAATAAAATAACAATAAAACAATAACAGAAAATGGCAAGGGTGTGAAGCAACTGGAATCCTCGTGCACTTTTGGTGGGAATGTAAAATAGCAATTTGCTGTGGAAAACAGTAGGGCAGTTCCTCAAAAAATTAAAAATTGAATTACCAAATGATCCAGCAATTCCGTTTCTCGGTATATACTTAAAATAAGTGAAATTATGGTCTTGAGGAGATATTTTTATGCTCATGTATTTAATAGCAGCATTATTCACAACAGCTAAAGTGTGGTAGCACCCAAGTATGAATCAGTAGGTGAAGGGGGGGAGCAAAATGTGGTATACATACAGCAATGGAATATTATTCATCCTTAAAAAGGAAGGCAAATCTGACATATGCTACCACATAGATGAACCTTGCAGCAGTTATGCTAAGTGAAATGTGCTAGTCACAAAAAGATATATACTGTATAATTACACTTAACAAGAGGTACTTAGAGTAGTCAAATTATAGAGAGAGAAAGTAGAATGGTGGTTGCCGAGGGATAGGACGAGGGAGAATAAAGAATTATGTTTAATGGGGCAGTTTTGCAAGATGAAGAGTTCTGGAGATGGATGGTGGTGATTGCTGCACAACAATATGAATGTACTTAATGCTACTGACCTGTACACTTAAAAATGGCTACAGATAGTAATTTAATATCAAAACTCAGAAATTTCAGAAAACAGAAATATATACATATCGTATATGCATAATTTTAAATTAGTATCTAGCATAAAAATGTTTACATCCCTGCTCTATCTCCACTCTACTCTGGGTCTTAGCATCTAAACAATCTCAGGTACAGTGTACATGTTCAGTAACTATTGTTGAAATAATGGAGGTTGGATTAATTTCTAGTTGTTTAATAAAGGTGAGTAAGCATAGTTTGTGCATTTTGTTTTCAAACGTACCTGCTTAATGCTCATTAAGGTCATACATTCTGTCATAAACTTCTGAAAGTAAACTCACCTATTGCTTAGAAAGATAAACTTAAAGTCAAATAGTCTTTCTTGTTTACTCATCTACTATAACTGTATCTTCTAAAACAACAACAACAACAACAAAACACCTCTAAACTATTTTGTAAAATAAAATGTGCAGGCTATTTTTCAAATAAAGGAGTAAGGTTTTCTTTCCAAAACAAAAACACAAGGGTCACTGAATTACATAAAATAATAGAGAGTAAGAACTCAATATTTTAATAAAATTAAATTCAAGATGTTTTCATTAAAAACACTAATTTAACATTTATTTATTTAAGTGTAAATGTATGGAGTTACATAAAAGTCCTGAATCTCTTTGGATAATAAGAAATATTTTTTTCCTGATTGATTGAATTCAATAATTATATGGACAAATATGTGCAGAATAACAGTGTGGCACTTATTAAGGGTAGAGCCATTTTACGTGGCTCTTAGAAATGTCTTTTGAACAAACATTAGTGGTTATTTTGTATACTGAAATATTCCTATATCTACTCAAATACAAAAATAATTTCCATTTTCACATAAAGTAGAATTGTATTGCTTCCTGGATGCACTGGCTCATGTTGAGAGAGGAATATTTCTAGAAACAGTGCACAACGACAAGTTTAATTTTGTAGTTTTAGGTGATCCAATCAACAAATGCAACAAAACATCCATCACAGCTCAGCAATGCATTGAGTTCTATAGAGAGAGAGGGCTCAAAAAGAAGGAACAGGGATGAGTTATAGGATACAGAGAAACAGAAACAGTTTCAATAAAATATATCTTTCTTCAGAGATAAACAGAGCGCAAGATCAACAAAATCAGACAAAATTGTAGAAATTCATCACAGGAATGCAGACATTTGGAGATGAATTATTACAAGAAGCGATATATTTTAAAGTAATCGTTGTACATTTGTCCACAGTGGTTAAAATCATGGACTCTACTCAGATGTCCTAGGTTGAATCACTCTACAATTTCAGAGTATGACCTTAGGGAATTTACTAAATCTTCTGTTGCCATTTTGAAATAAACATGTTGTAGTACTTCATATGATTGTGAGATTAAATGACCCTTTGTTCAGCATAGTGTCTGGCACACAGTGATTTCAAAATAGACTTTAGCCATTATTTTTAGTATTATCAACAGATCAGAAAATGTATCCGCAAAATGGGAGCCAAAAATCAGAGACAAGGGGTTATTTTTTTTTTTCACAGATCAAGTGAAAAGGGAGATGAGTGGGATCAAAAAATGGTTTAAAATAAACTGTAAATGTAAAAGCAGGTTTTAAATAGGTTTTAGCATATTAAACTGACTCTAGAGAAAACTGCATTTGTGATGTTTTCCCAATGTAGAAAAAAAAAAAGGATGGAGATAAAAATGATGAGAAATATAAGCATTATGGCTAGTAATAGTGAAGGGAAAATTAGAGTGGCTAATATGCCCAGATCATATCTCACAGTGTTTATCTGTGTGATTCCCAGTATATTTTTCTCCTCATCAACTCTTTGACAAGGGCAATTTTTCCCTTTTCAAATAAATACCAAAGCAGAAAATGGTTCACAAATCTGCAGGCTCAAGTTCCAGTCTCTCCAGCAAGCTTTGCTGTACCAGGACTGGAATGCGAAAGAGAAATAAAGGCCTGAAGAGCCAGGTGGGCAAGGAATGGGCATCCTGAAAGGGGGAGAGAGAGATGTGCTGTATTTTGTGCACCGGGAGTCTAGGAATGAAGTGACTATGACCCATACAAGCAAGAGATTTTGTTTTTATTAAGTCTACTTTTTAATCAGTTTCTCTCTCCACAATTTTCTGCCTTCCATTAATGTGACTGTTTTTATTTACAGTTTTTCCCCTCTACTCTTTTAGAAGATGCACCCCTAGGACAGTCACTACAATTCTCTGTATCTCAGTTACCTCTACTAGGAAAATAGGTTGGGAGTTATTTTGTCTACCTGAAACGTTGTTATGAAATTTAAATTAGTTTCATGGATATCAGTCATTACTATTATTCTTTTCTCCTTACATATCTGAATTTGTTTTTAGATATATTATAAATTGATGCTTTTAACTAGCAAATGGAAAAACAGATTACCATATATATATATATATATATATATATCATATAAATGATGAGCTTTTATAATGAGACATTTTCAGATATGTGTCAAACAGGTTAAGAAAGACTGGCTTTTAATTTCCAGTTCATTTACCTACAACCTTAACAAAACATAGCACATCACTTACTTTGAATGGTAGTTTACTAAGTGACAACTATTTCCACAATGGATATTATATCTATATCTAATGTATATCTATTGATATATCTGTATCTTTATATTTATATATATGGAGAATTAAAGTAAGATAATCTAGAGACAATCTAGATCGAGATATAGAGATAGATGTCTATACATAATATATATAGATATAATATATATAGATCTAGAGATAGAGCCAGAGACAGAAACAGACATAAAGATATATCCTAAATGTTAACAGGCTGCAGTAGTATATCATGGACTTCTATTTTTTTCAGTGTATAATTGTATGAGGGTTTATTTGAATAAAATAAAGTAAACTTTCAGTTTCCAAGTATACCTACCTTAACCGTATTTTTTATACTTAGAAAACTATACTGTCTTTAATGGGTTGCTGAGGTCTTCTTTAACTTAACATTGTAACAGAAATGTGTTCAATTGTACCCTAGAGGCTGATGATTAACTCAACTATCCTCAGTAAAAGTTCATTTAGAATTTTACCTCCCTCAGTTCTCTTAGTCTGCTCAAACCCATACATGCTCAATAATGATAATTCATGTTTATAATGATAACTTCGAGGAACTGCAAGACTCCAGTGTACTTCCTGACTCTTTGAAGAAATAATATGTTTAGCACTGAGCTTATTTTATTATGCTCCAAGCCTTTTCAAATAACTAATCCCTGTATTCTCTAGAAAATATAATAATTAACCAAGATTTCTCATACCCCCTATAGCATTTTAGGTAATTAAATTTACTGTATGGAGAATTGATTTGAACTCTGTGGATAGTAGAACCCAATGTTCTTTTATTTAAAAAATGCCTTGGGCAGGTTTATTTTTGCTATGTTGATTTTTTTTTTTTCATTTTTACAGTTGTAGTATCGGTACGCAGTTTGCTAATTTAAGGTGCCTGACACACAACAGGAATGAATAAGTGAGTGTTGTTGTGGTTGTTATATCTGCCATTCTGCAATATCAGTTCATTCCATAACCTCCACTGATAGAGATGATAGGAGCGGTGTGATTCAGTGGGCCACATTATTTTACAGCTGGTCTACATTCAAATCTCAGATCTCACATTTATTAATTGAGTTCCTGAAGCTCAGTTATTTTTTTCTTATCTAAAATGGGGTCACAGAAGTGCTGTGCCCTATAAATATGACATATTTATATACTGTAGGAGTTGGCAATTTATAACAGCTTATGTGAATATCGTGATAGCAAAAGCCCTTGATATAAACTAGGCTTAAGTAATTGAACAATTTTTTGAATGTGTATATAATAAGCATGCAGTTATAAAGTTTAAGTTCCAAAAGGTATGCAAATACTAATAACCTCAAAAGTGAACTCAAGTTTATGGAACTAAAGTGATGAAGTATGCATGTAAAGAAAGAAAGGATCCCCACTTCTTTTGTATAGACAATTCCATATCTATAATGAGAATCAAAAAGCATTATTTTTGTTTTGAGGGGAAAAACAAGGTTTATTATCTGTTGAAATGCCATTTCTGCTCATTATATTTTAAACAATGTAATCACTTTGTGAAAAGTTGCTTATGCACTCAAAAATTAATATACTCACAGTTTTGATGAAGATAGTCATAAACTAGTCTGCAATTACAATGATTGTTTGATTTTAAGGAAACAAATGGTTTCATTTTGTGATGAGTGTCAAGGAAGCACAGAATGATAGCTTGTTTAGTTGAATATACAATATGCAAAATATTTCTGTTTTAAATAGTGTTGACTTGTGGAAAAATAATAAATTTTTCAAATGCAGATGTTCCCACAATTGTACAATTCTCAATGCAGGGCAGTGAAGATTAAATCAAAGCATATATTAAAAATAGTCAAATTATTTTCATCTTCAGATATACCTACTTAGTTTTTAAGGGAATTATGATTACATGAAGAATACTTACGACTTTTTATAATTATTTTATTATAATTATTTAGTGAGGGAAAAGTAGAATAAAATATTCGATAATAGATGTTTGTCTTCTGAGAATAAAGATGTCAGTAAAATTCAATCATCACTTTATATATTTTCTGACAATATAGCTTGTAACTTTTAGCTATACCCTGGGGTCAATACATGACATATTTCATGCTTCTATATACAACGATTTATTTATCTCAAAGCGAGTAAGCCAGAGTCCAAATTTCTACTTGAGAAAATAATGTAGAAAAAGATTTGGCCTCTAAATTCAAAATAAATCTTTCAGTATAAATTATACAAAGTTCAAATGATGGAAGAACATTAAGTGGGCTTGAGATTGTATCAAATCTAGAAATCAAAAACAATTTAGCCACAGAACAATCAAATATTTTTCTTTCAGTGATGCCCAACGCTGAAAAATCAATCATGTAACTATGATGTCATTTTAGTACTGTATGTTTAAATACCTGGGCTCAGGATTGCCTATTAAAGTAAGAAAATCACTTATTTTTAACCCAAAGCATACCCTGATTAGGGCAAACATTACTATTATAATTTGCAGTACATTGATGAAGGGGAAAAAAACCATGCTCGTCCCCAAAGTCATGCTATTGAAATAAAGATGGTCCTGAAAAGAAATTAAACACAAACACACATAGTGCTGGTGAATACACACTATATAACGAAAATTGAAAGGAATTAGGTAAAAGTTGGTAAGTGTGTCTTAATAAAGAATCTAAGGTTTTCATCCTTTTTTTTAATTGAGTTTCTGTTTTTCTGTCTATAATCTTACTTCTGAGGTGAGAAGCATAAAAAGGAAATGGAACAGAAATCTATATATAAACCCTGGCTAAACATCTGACTAACTTGGGCAGAGCTTTTTGTTTCTGTTTGTGTTTGTTTTGCTAATGGATAGCCTCATTATCAGAAATATGGTCTAAAGGATTGGTTCCCCCTGAATGACTGAATATTTAGAAGAATCTAGGAAATATTAAAAAATAGAGAACATATTGCTAACTATTGTTATAAAATTCATATTGATTATAAACTTAATATAAACATCAATATATTAATTGTTAATAAACTGAGGAAATAACTTTGGGGAAACACAGCTGCAGTCCTGGTTCCCTTAAGGCAGATCCTCTAGGGAAGCAGAGCTCACTAATAAATACATGCTAGAACAGCAGACCACAGAATTTTTCCCTTGTGATACCAGTCAGAAAAGCTCTAAAAGATTTTACAATCAAGTTAATGATTTAAATATGCAGAGATAAGAGAAGAATGGAAATTAAGGACTGGAAGGAAGTTAACTTAGCATGGATAGTTGCTATTATAAACAGTATATGCTCTGTACACAAAGAAAGTGGAGCCTTTTGGGGTGATTATATCATTAAGTCATTAGGAATGGGATTAGTGCCTTTGGAAGAGAGGCCCCACGTGAGGTTACACTGAGAAGGTACCCTCTCTGAACCAGATCAGATACTCTGATCTTGGACTTCCCAGGCTCCAGGGCAGTGAGAAATAAATTTGTTGTAATAAGCCATCCAGTTTATGGTATTTTGTTATAGCAGCCAAAATATATTAAAACAATCTCTAAATTTGGTTTCAGTTACCCCAAATGGATTTTGAAAAACTGACAAAAATGACTGGAATCATGGCAAATTAGAAACTACCCTTTGCTTTTTAAAATTTTTAATTATATGCATTTATTTCTAGTCTGTCTCTTCCCCAAAACGTATTTGTATTATCTTGTGGTCTCTAGTGTGGTATGAAAATTCGGTTCTAGATTATAATATGTATATGTTGACTGATGCTCCCGGACTCGTAGTTGATGCTAAATAGCCTTATCAATTCTGTTGACCAGTTGGAACTTTGGAGGATTGGTCAATAAGAACACAGACTTAGTGGTAGTATAAAATCATTTTGCTACATCTGAAGATGCTATACTATTAACTCTGTATGTCTTCACATGGTGTATCTGCTGAAGAAGGAGAAAAAAAAAAAAATCTCCTCCTCAGGCAGCTTATAAGAATGTTCTGGCTGATGCTGAGTGGAATGAGACAAAAAAAAAAAAAAAAAAGGAGGAGGGAGATACTTACATCATATAATATATAGATAAAGGTGACTTCAATAGCTAGCTCTCACTTTGTGTCAAGATTTCTTCATTAATTGTAGGGTGTCATTATAAAGTGACAGATCCTGGGACTCCTTATTTTCAATAAATGTATGAAATACCAATCTTGGAAGACAAATGACATGCAAAACCTTCATTACTGAGGAGAACTAGCTTCTCAATCAAGTTACTGCTTTCCTTAATAACGTCTATTTTACTTCAATGAAAGATGCGTGTCTGCTTTACTGTCTTTACTCATTCATCTTCATCACACACATACAAAAGTATACATGGTAGAGAAGATATTATAGAAGGTAATGAAAAAATAAATATATACTATATAACTTGCCAAAATTGTTCCTATCTTGACCACACTGAAAATTAATCCAAAATCTTTGCTCTTTTATGTCTCCAAATGGAATATTTGTTACACACAAGCTGTACTTAGATTCTATTTATCATGACAATCTTTTGCAAATTTCAGTGAATTTTAACATTTCTTTACATAGTACACTGATCTATATACACTGATTGGATTGCAGTTTTTGCTGACTTCTGTTGCTCTACATTATCAAGAATAATTAGCTAACGCTGTTTGTGCACCCTACATATAATTTAACTATATTCAGAAATATGTACTGCTATTGTTTGAATAAAACCCACGGTATAACTAAACATATGTATTAACCTACTGTTAAAACTGGAAAAATTTAGATGTTCAAGATTGAATCCATAGCAATATAAGACACTGTATATTCAGTTACACAAATTTTTATGGATTTTATTATGCTCAAAGGAGTATGTGGAACATAAAAAAAATTAACATAGCAAATTCTTTGACCCTAATTAATTCAGTTTGTTTATGAGAAATCTCATCGGAGTGTGTATATATCAGTCAGCTATTTCTAGATTACAAAACTTATCTGTGCATTGGCTGGAGTTCAGCTGATTCTGGTGGGGCTTTCTCAAGGGTCTGTCAGATCCTGGGCTCACTCATGTGTCTGCTGTTTGATTGAGTCTATACTCTAGGCTGGGATCATCTGTTGAAGTCTCTTTAGACCAACTCTGCTGAACACGTTTACCTACTGAAAACAGTGGGCTAGCCTGGCTATATCCTTCTAATGGTGATGACAGAAGATCAAGAAACAAGCAGAAATATGAAAGTACTGTCAAACATCTTCTTGTGTTATATCTGCTAAAAACACATCAACCTAACAGATTAAATAGTCGAACTATGAGGATGTTGTGTTCCAGTTACCACTGATGCATAACAAACTAGCCCCAATCATAACAGTTTAAAAAAACAAACATTTTATTATACATCATGTATTCTGACTGTCTGAACTATAGGTTAGATTGGCTGGTTGTTTCTCTTGCTTTCCATGGCACTGAATATGGTCACTCAGTGATTATCAGCTAGTAGATAGATTAGTCCAGAGAGTCCAAGTTAGCTACATTAACCTGTCTGGCATTTGGGCTGAATAGGATGAAATTTTGTTCTCATGTGACAGCAGAATGCCTATGTGTGACCACTCATGCATGATGGTCCCGAATAGTCAGATTTCTACATGGTGATATCTTCCTTTAGAGAAAGCATGCAAAGAGATCCATGCAAAAGTTGCATGAACTTTCTGACTGAGCCCTAGAAGTTGTGCAGTATATATCCCACCACATTCTATTAATTACAAGCGAGTTATAAGGCCAGGTCCAATTCATTGGGAGCAGAATTAGACTTCATCTTCTGATGGCAAAATCACATTGTACCAGAGTATGTAAGATAGAAGATATTATTGTGGATGACATCTTTGGAAAATCAAATATGCCATATAGCAAAGGTATATATGGTAAAGATCATGGATACAGGGAGAGGTAAAGAACTAGAACTGTTAAGGTAATGCACTAGAGACATGCATATTGGTATTTATGAAAATAATTTTAATATTTTGTGATTAAATTGTAGGTAATATAATTTACATACTCTAATAAATAGTCATTTTCTGTATTTTGTAAAATAAAGTGTATTTTGGATTTTGTGCCACTTAAGCTGACCCAATATTAAATCACCTATAAAATGCCCTATAAATCACCTGTAAAATATATAACATAAAAAAATATAAAATGAGTATATAAACAATTGCAGCTTTTAAGATCAATAATTAATGTCATTACTGTAAAAAGTACATTTAAAAATTACTCTGTGTGGTTTCAGTGAGGACATTATAAAAGAGGAACACTCTTGCTTAAATAGTAAGAATATAATTTGACAAAATGTAAAATATAAATATGTACACTATATTGCCCAGTAATATCAAAGTTTAAAAAACTATGTGAAAACATTTTTAAGAATGTGTTCTAAGATTTAGTTATATATTCTGCAGCATTTGTAGAATGATAAAATCTGAAAGGAACATAAATGGTCAAAAGTAAATCTATGATAAAAAAACTAAAGCTTTTTGAAATAAAATATTAAAAGGACATTAAAAATAATATGAACATATTTACTTATAAAAAGAAATATCTTAACATATTAAGTTAAACAATGAGTTTTAAGTCAATATGTGCAAGCATAATCTAGACCAAGAGCTGTTAAATAATATCCACCACCATGTCCCACTTTGGGCATGGACCTAAATTGTAACATCTCCGGTATCTGAAGTTAGATTAGGCCATAGCACTAATTTTTATCTGATGAAATAGTAGCAATGATATGTGCTTTGACTGGTGCAAAAAAAATTCACATATACACAGACACGGTCCCCCAAGATCTTCTCTCCTTCCAAGAAACTAGGTGGGGAACAAGCTGAGTGATTTTTGAAATCAACATCATCTGCCTAAACAGATAAACAGTTATATGGGAAAGAAATTAACTTGTTATTCTTTAACCACTACAATTTTCAGGTCTGTTCGTTCCCTCAGCTTATTCTGACTTTATTTGTTTAGTAATGCCGCCTTATTGACATAAAATAATATGAGCAGAGTGTAGTTATTAAGAGAAATGTCTCTGGAGCCACACGGTAGGTTTAATCATCAGCTCTGACCCTTTCTAGAATGTGATGTTTGGCAAGTTATTCAGTTTTCCTATTCCTCAGTTTTTATAATATTACAATGTGCATAAATAGAGTCCATATTATTAGAAATATTTCAGTAACTGGAAGACAGGGCAAAAAAAAAAAATGGTTGAGTGAGCCCTTCAGTGTCATGTTTCAACCTTGTCTAACAGGTGAATCCAAGGATTATTAATTCCCTAGGGATATGCTTCTGTATACTATTTATTCTTTTTTTTTTAAAGATTTTATTTATTTATTTGAGAGAGAGAATGAGAGAGAGAGAGCATGAGAGGGGGGAGGGTCAGAGGGAGAAGCAGACTCCCTGCTGAGCAGGGAGCCCGATGCGGGACTCGATCCTGGGACTCCAGGATCATGACCTGAGCTGAAGGCAGTTGCTTAACCAACTGAGCCACCCAGGCGCCCTACTATTTATTCTTTGAAGGTACATGTTAAAATAGAGCTTTCTGTTCATTAGAGATTCCAGCTGTCTAGTTAAAAAAAAAAACAAAAACAACTGAATATTTAGGTCTGTTATTGCCTGAAGGATATTAAGGATTTGTTCCTAACCTTGTGATTCTATGTCAATATTCTGTCTTTGATGTCCATAAATACACAATTTTCCAAATGTTCCTTGAACATTGTTTTATTATTCTGGTGGTTTTCTCTTAGTGAGTTAAATAAAATCTTGATATATTTTATTCCTTGGAAAATACAGAATGTATGCATAACAGGCACATAATAAAAGTGTTTAAAGAGTGTGTGATATAAAATTTAACCAGAGTAAATAGTACATGTCATTGGATATTCTGACAAAAGCACATTTAGTAGTTTGGAAGAATGAAAACCAGTTTTAGGAGTTGGTTTAAAATAAAGCAGGAGATCTAGAGATGGGGATAGGAGCAATATAGTTGTCCTTTCCCTTTCCATTTCTCCCCAAATTCTCACATGAGATTAGATAATCAGGAAGGCAAAACCAATAACCCACTGACGTGTCTAAAAGTAAAAAAGTATCCTGGTCAACTCTTTAACTATGAAGGAATATTATAAACCACCAACGGCTACAAGACCAATGTGACAGACCAATACCTGTGTGGGAGAAATAAAAATCAAAGAACTACAGAGTTGTCAAATGTTACCCACAGGAAGAGATGGTGGGCCCACTGGAGTTGAGATTAAGTCATGGGGGTTTTCCAAACACTAAGATAAGTATAAGGAGTGTGGAAAAGTTGCAAAGGAATCAGGTTGTCTGAAGCCTGAATTTGTAAATTAACAAAATCTCTTTCTCTTCCTGGACAAAAACCCCTGTAGTGAATAGAAACTGCTAAAAATAGAATCCAAATTATGCATGAATGGAACAAATGGGGAGATAGAAATATGAAGCAATATGTGTGAGAGGAAGCAGGGGCAGCTGATCTAAGAGCAGAGAGAGCTATATTTATAACTTCACAGGAATAACAGAAGAGGGAGCTCTGGGATCATGAAACTGGAAAATTTATTCTAATCTGCTCCTCCTACAGGAAAATCATGTGATATAAACTTGAGCAACAAAAAGTATTGTGAAATCAGTGAAAATTAGAACTCAAAAAATTAAATTAAAAAGCCAAATCAATACCTAACAATAACAAATAATTAATAGAAGACATACCAACAACAAGACCTCAAAACTATGACCAATATTTTAAAACTAAAAAGAAGTTAAGGAAAAGAAGGAATCTATGAAAACACAGCAGTGATCAGTATGAGATGATTGAAGAATAGGAAGAAGTATAAACAGAGGTGACAGAACTCTAAAAATAATTAAAATACATTGATAAAATCCTTTTGGATATAAAGACTAAAAAAGACAAAAATTAAATATAATTAATTATAACAAGAAAAACAGATGAAAGGAAAAATGTAAAAAATAACAAAAAGGGGTCATAAAGTGATAGAACAAAACAAATATTAAGCTGTAATTTAATAAAATATTTCTGAACTTAATTAAAAGTTGTCAGTCTTAAGAAACACAAAGAGAGGTGCAGAACTGTTTTAGAATAAAGAGAAACAGAGATATGGCAGTTAAATTCAATGCACGATCCTGGATTGTATCCTGGAGCAAACAACCAACTTCCTGCCCCCTACCAAAAAAAAAAAAAAAAGAGACAAAGAAAATGTAAAGGACGGGAAGGGAGAGGGAGAAGGGGAAAGGAGGGAGGGGGAAGGGAAGAAGGAAGGAGGAGAGGGGAAGGAAAAGAGAGAGGCTTGAGGAGAGGGAGAGTTGAATCTGCAAATTGAAAGAATACACACTGGGTAAATCAACCAAGAATGGCCAATAAAATGATACATATCCCAAACCATATAGCAAAATTGGGGCATAATGATGACGTCTTCTTCCCAAAATTCAGGAGTATTTTCTATTAACAACAGGGTTTATGGAACTGAAAAGTGCAAATAATTGGTAGGTGTTATTCTATAGATACTTGGCAAAGAACAAATACACTTTTTGAAAAAAAAATCTAAAAATGTGATTATCTCTGTTCCACTGCTTCAACTTCAAGATCCAAGATTTGTGCCCACAACTATATCCCCACACAAAAATAAACAAACAAAAACAAAACCTTAGTCATAGTCTTCAATCTGGGATCTTTGCTTTATTTTTTTTTCCCTATAAATATATATCTTTCAAAAACACATAAGAATAAACTAGCCTTGGAGGCTCTACATTTTATGGTGTTGTTGGAGTTGAGGTCATCAACAGCAAAGCCTGTGTATTAAGACGTAATAATTGGTATTGTGGAATTCCGTGTACTGCTTTGGTTCAATGACTGGAAAGGATATAAAATTTTAATCTAAAATAAAATTACAGGGGCACCTGAGTGGCTGTTAGTTAAGTGGCCGACTCTTGACTTCAGCTCAAGTCATGCATGATCTCAGGGTCCTGGGATCGAGCCCTGTGTCGGGCTCCTCACTCAGTGGGGAGTTTGCTTGAGGATTCTCTCTCTCCCTCTCCCACTGCTCCTTCCTCCTCCTTCTCCCTCTCTCTCAAATAAATCTTTAAAAATTAATTAATTAAATTACAAAATTGAAAGCGGAGTAGATGCCAGAACTTTTGTTCCTGAACTCATCTTTTTGCTACAAAATTGAGAAATGCTCCCACCATGAGAAAAGATAACCAAGTTTCTGTTTTTTATCTGTTTTGATTTATTTTTTATGGTAATTGTTTTTTCTCTTCTAATATAAATATGCTATTATGTAGCTATAAAGAGTTCATACAATTTCCTTTAACACTAACTTTTTTTTAACTGATATTTAGAGAATGTTACCCAGTTCATATCTGGTTTTACCTAAAACATTCATTGGATTATAAGTATAGCATAAAAGTAAACACCGGTCCTATGATTATCTATATAAGTAATGTTTTTGGTAAGTAGCACATTTTATAGGTGCCACTGTAGCCCCTGGCACCTGTCAGTTCTGCACACGTTATAAAGAAAAAAAAAATAATGCCTGCTACTTGACAGGTTCATTAAATATGTCAGAGACATGTGAGGACAGACTTTCCACAATATTGAAAAATATTATATGAATGCCAGATTTTCAAACATCTGACACATATCCATGAAATTTCATCACACAAGCCACGTTTGGCTGACAGCCTACTCTGAAAAGAGTTGGTAAAGAAGCAGCAGTTGTGGGAATTCAAGATAACTGTTGCCTGAGACACCGTATTTAGACTGTGACCTTTCAGTTGTTACGATGATTACCCTACATCTACAGCAGCATAAGTCTGAGAGGCCAACATACAGTGAAGGAGATATCAAAAAGGGTCTCAGGGTATGAATTTAGATACCACATGAATCAAGAAGGAAGCTTACTAGGAAAATCAGTCAAGGAACGGAGTAATGCTGACAAGATGTCTATGACACACAAAGGAAATAGCAAACCACTTATGGTAACCTTATTGAGAGGCATTACATACGCACACACACACACACGCAAACATACACACACACAACTAAATACCTAACTGTATGCTAAAAATTTAAAAAACAAAATTGGAATTTTGCAGTATTATATAGTGGCGCAAATTTAATAGAAAAATACAACTTATATGATGGAGAATTATAACACATGTAGCAACAAAGGGCCATGAGATTATTGAATTCCCTCATATATTCAGAAATTATTAATAGACATTTACAAGGCTCACATAGCATGAGCAAAGCACATTACCACAGAATTGAAGATGAAAATTAGAATGTAAGAAGAGAATAAACACTCAAAGATTTGGGAAAATTTATTTCTCAATAGTTGAAAGAAACGTTCTCAGTAACTGCTTTTCTTCACAAGGGAGAATGTAGGAAAAACAAACTTTTAAGGTCACTATTCTCTAAAATAATCTATTAATTAAAATCTGAGCATTTCTGTCAAAACATCCTAAAATTGAGGATATCACTTCAATGCTGAAGCTACAGAGCTTCATTTTTTTAAAAAACTGAATCACCTGTTAAAAAAGCTGGCTAAGAAACTATTAATATATGTTTAACTCTCATATAAGTGAATGCCTACATAAAAAATATGCACATTGATTACCAAATTTAATTGTGTATCAAAATTACCTGAAGTTCTTATTTAAAATACAGGTAACTGGTCCTCATCTCCAACATTCTGTAGATGTTCCCATCGATTCCTGCATAAATTTGCATTTCAAATGAGCATCCCAAAGAATCCCACGCAAGCAATGACCAGCCACAATTTAAGAGATATTGGTATATAGAATCGATACTAAGAACCAATTGAGAACTCTACTTTAATATAAAGAAATACACAGATTCCAAGTAAATAGATGATAAACATATATATATATACACACATACTTTGGCTATTCCATTAGTAACAGAGATTCAAACCATGCAAGGTAAAAACAAGTAGATTTGCAGAGAAATAGTTGAATCCACTTTCATAACTGAAGATTTCTGCATTCCTCGAAATGGACAAAATCAGTAAGGACATAGTTGAACTCAACAACACCATCAGACAGATTTAATTGGCATCTACAGAAGACCACTTTATCTAACAACAGCAGAATACATATATTTTCAGAGCTCACATGGAACATTCACCAAAATAGACCACATTCTGGGTCATATGACACATCTTAATACATTAATTAATTAATTAATCAATTAATTAATTTTTGTTGGAATAGTAGAAAAATGTATTTTCACTTTGCTACTGTTTTATTATTTATTATTTATTTTAATTCCAATATAGTTAACATACATTGTTATATTAGTTTCAGGTGTACAATATACTGATTCAACAATTCCATGCATCACCCAGTGCTTATCACAAGCGCTCACAAGCTCATCACCTATTTCTTCCACTGCCCCACCTACCTTCTCTCTGGTAACCAACAGTTTGTTCTCTATACCTATGTCTGTTTCTTGATTTCTCTTTCTCTTTTGTTTTCCTTTGCTCATTTGTTTTATTTCTTAATTCCATATATGAATGAAATCATATGGTATTTGTCTTACTCTGACTGACTTATTTCACTTAGCATTATACTCTAGCTTAATCCATGTCTTTGGAAATGGCAATATTTCATTTTTTATGGCTGAATAATATTCCATTGTATATATATATATGCACCACATCTTCTTTCTCCAATCATCTATCGATGAACACTTGGGCTGTTTCCATACTTTGGCTATTGTAAATAATGCTGCTATAAACATAAGGGTGTATGAATCCATTTGAATTCATCTTTTTGTATTTTTTGTGTAAATAGCTAGTAGTACAATTACTAGATTTTTTTTTTTTAACTTTTTGAGGAATCTTCATACCGTTTTCCACAGTGGCCACACCAGTTTAGATTCCCACCTTTGACTGATGAAAGAAATTCATATCAACACAAATAAATAGAAAGACATTCCATGCTCATGGATTGGAAGAAACTTAACACCTTTAAAAGAATAAAACTATACAATGTTTGTTCAGATAATAAAATTAACTTATAACTCAATAACAGAAAGAAAACTAATAAATCCAAAAATACATAGAAACTAAACCATAAATTTCTAAATAACATATGGGTCAAAAAGAAATCTCAAGAAAAAATTAAAAAAATATTTTGAACTAAATAAAAATGAAAAAACAACTTAATTTTGGGGGGAATTCACTAAAAGCAGTGTTTAGAAACACATTTATGGCATTGAATGCATATATTAGAAAATAAGAAAAATCTAAAATTAATCATCAAAGTTATTGTTTTAGTAATCTGGAAAAATATCAAATTAAATCCAAAGTTAGCACAAGATAAAGACATATTAAGAATTAGAGCAGAAATTAATGAAATTGAAAACAGGAAATTGATAGAGAAAAATCAGTGAAACCAAAAGTTGTTTCTTTTAAATAATCAATAAAATCGCTAAAGCCCTATTCAGACCAACTAAGAAAAAAAAGAGTGAGGCCAAAATTATTAATATCAGAATTAAAGATGGAATGTAACAACAGATCTTATGGACATTAAAATGATAATAAAGGAATACTATGACCAATTCTATGCTCACAAATTTGATAATCTAAATGAAATGGGCCAATACATTGAAAAACTCAATCTAGAAAAATGCACACAAGAAAAGGCAATCTGAATAGGTCTATATCTATCAGAGAAATTGAATCAATAATTAGTAACACTTCAAAACAGGAAGTATCAGGCCTAAATGAGTTCACTGGTGAGTTCCAAGCATTTCAGGAAGAAATTATATCAATTCTCTACAATTTCTTTCAGAGGATAGAAGCGGAGGTGATACTTCTTAATTTTAGGAGTCCACCATTACCCGAGTACCCAAACCAGACAGACATTAAAAGAAAACTATAGATCAATACCACTCATGAATACAGATGTAAAATCTTTAACAAAATATTAGCAAATCTAATCCAACAATGTATAAAAAAACTATACACCATGACAAAGTAAGATTTATCCCAGATATGCCAACCTGTTACAACATATAAAAATCAATTAATATATCAAGAGGCTAAAAAGAAAAAAAAATGATCATATCAATAGATACAGAAAAGGCATTTGAGTAATCAAACATGATAAAAAAAACATTCAACAAACTAGGAATAGAGGGAAACTTAACTCAGCCTTATAAAGACTAAAGGCATCATACAGCTAATATAATTAATGGTGAGAAACTCGAAGCTCTCCCACTAAGATTAGGTACAATACAAGGATGATCCCTCTCACCACTCCTTTTCAACTGTGCACTGGAAATCCTTGCTAATGCAAAAGGAAAAGAGAAAATAAAAATTATACAAACTGGGAAGGAAGACATAAAACTGTCTTTGCTTGCAGATGACATGATTATTGATATACAAAAGCCAGAGAAATAAACAACAAAAAATCTTGTATGCATTAAGTGATTATAACAAAGTTGCAAAACACAAGGATAATATACAAAAGTCAATAGTTTTCCTATCCAGCAGCAATGAACACTAGAATTTAAAATTAAAAATATAATACCATTTACAATAGTACCTCCCCAAAATGAAATACTTAAGGATAAATCTAACAAAATAGGCACAAGGTCAATATGAAGAAAACTATATAATTCTGATGAACAAAATCAAAGAAGAATTAAATAAATAGAGATATTCTATGTTTCTGGATAGGAAGATATAATATTGTCAAGATGTCATTTTTTCCCAATGATCTATAGATTCAATGCAATCCCAATCAAAATTCCAGCAAGTTATTTTGTGAATGTACATAAACTTATTCTAATGTGTATATGGAGAGGTAAAACCCAGAATTGCCAAAACAATACTGAAGGGGAAGAACAAAGTTGTAGGAAAGTACTTTAATTCAAGACTTACTAATAAGCCACAGTCATCAAGGGAGTGTGGTATTAGCAAAAGAGACAAATAGATCAATGAAATAGAATAGAAAGCCCATAAATAAACCTACCTAAATATAATCAACTGATATTTGACAAAGGAGCAAAGACAATACAATAGAGCAAAGAGAGTATCTTAAACAAATAGTGCTGTAATAAGTAGACATCGACATTCATTAAAAAATTAAAAATTAGGAGGGGAGGAGCAAGGTGGCGGAGGAGTAAGAGACCTAAATTTCATCTGGTCCCAGGAATTCAGCTAGATAGGGATCAAACCATTCTGAACACCTACGAACTCAACAGGAGATCAAAGAAAAGAATAGCAGCAATTCTATGAACAGAAAAGCGACCACTTTCTGTAAGGTAGGACATGTGTAGAAGTGAATCCACGGCAATATTTGGGAAGATAGGCCTTGGGGGGAGGGAGCCTCCCTCAGCTGGTTACTGGCAAGTGACAGAGCAGCGGAGCACAAAATCGTAACTTTTAGAAGTCTGCTCCACTGAGGGATGTCGCTCCAGTGGCTAAGTGGGGGCTGGAACCCTCGCTGGGACACTGTGGTCTCAGGACTCTCAGGGTCACAGAAAGACCAGGGGTGCATGAGTGCAGCAGAGCTCCCAGGTATTGGAGTGGGGAAGCCAGCTGCAGAGACAGAGCCGAGGAATGGGCTCTAAGCTCAGGGTTGCCATAAACTGTGATCTGTGGCACAGTCGGGCCACTGCTCTTCAAGCAGGGACCCAACAAGCAGCCGATCCGGGGAGACTCCCCTTCCTCCCCTGGAAGGAGTGGCACAGAGCCTGCAGAAGGAATCTGCTGGGTTTGGACACTCCAAATGGGGTTGTGTGCCAGAGACAGAAATGCTCGGTCACAGGCCAGGTAAGCATGGAGTGTGGCCGGAAACCAGGGAGACAGGACTGACTGACTGCTTTTCTCTGAGGGCTTACTGAGGATTGGGGCACAGAGTTCTTGGCTCCTCCAGGGCCAGAGATTGGGAGGTTGCCATTTTCACTCTCATCCTCCAAAGCTGTACAGAAAGATTTCAGGGAACAAAAGCTACGGAGAGCAAACCCAAGCAGGTTACTTAGCCTGGCCCCTGGCAAGGGCTGTGCAATTCTGCCTCCAGCAAAGACATATGAGCATCATGGCAACAGGCCCCTCCCCCAGAAGATCAGCAAGAACATCCAGCCAAGACCCAGTTTACTGATCAATGAGAACTGCAAAACCCCAGGGCTAAGGGAATACAGCACATAGAATTCATGACTTTTTCTCCATGATTCTTCAGTCTTTCAAAGTTAATTTTTAAAATTTTCTGTATTTTTTCCACTTTTTTAGTTGAATTTTTCTTCTTTCCTTTTTCAACCAACATCTTATCAATTCCTTTTTTAAAATCTTTTTTTCATTTTCATTTTTAGTCATATTCTATCCCTTCATTGTATTTAACCTTATTTTTTTTGTGTATATATATATATATATATATATATATATATATATATATATATAAGTTTTTCTTTCTTTAAAATTTTGGGATACAGTTTCTTCTAACAGACCAAAATATACCCTAAATCTAGTGTATGACGTTGTCCTAGTCTCCCGCCTGATCACATCTCTCCTTTTTTTTTTAATGTTTTTTCATTCTTTTTTCAACCAACTTCTTATCAATTCCTTTTTAAAAATCTTTTTTAATTTTCATCTTTACAGTCATATTTCATCCCTTCATTGTATTTACCCTTATTTTTGTATATATATTATAAGTTTGTCTTTCTTTAAAATTTTGGGAGGCAGTTTCTTCTAACAGACCAAAATATATCCAAACTCTAGTGTGTAGCTCTGTTCTATTCAACAGCACGACCATATTCTTTTTTTTTTTTTCCTTTTCTTTTCCCCTTGTTTCGGGTCTCTTCTGATTTCTTTAGTGTATATTTTTCTGGGGCATTGTTACCCTTTTAGCATTTTGTTGTCTCATTCATCTATTTTCCTCTGGACAAAATGACAACATGGAAAAACTCAACTCAAGAAAAAGAACAAGACGCAGTACCAACTGCCAGGGACCTAATCAATACAGACATTAGTAAGATGTTGGAACTAGAGTTCAGAATGATGATTACAAAAATACTAGCTGGGCTTGAAAAAAGCATGGAAGATACTAGAGAATACCTTTCTGGAGAAATAAAAGAACTAAAATCTAACCAAGTCGAAATCAAAAAGGCTATTAATGAGGTGCAATCAAAAATGGAGGCTCTAACTGCTAGGATAAATGAGGCAGAAGAGAGAATTAATGATATAGAAGACCAAATGATGGAGAATAGAGAAACTAAGAAAAAGAGAGATAAACAACTACTGGATCACAAGGGGAGAATTCAGGAGATAAGTGATACCATAAAGTGAAACAACATTAGAATAATTGGGATCCCAGAAGAAGAAAGAGAGAGAGGGGCAGAAGTTATATTGGAGCAAATTATAGCACAGAACTTCCCTAATTTGGGGAAGGAAACAGGCACCAAAGTCCAGAAGGCACAGAGAAATCCCCTCAAAATCAATAAAAATAGGTCAACACCCAGACATCTAAGTAAAACTCACAAGTCTCAGAGACAGAGAGAATCCTGAAAGCAGCTCAGGACAAGAGGTCTGTAACCTACAATGGTAGGAGCATTAGATTGGCAGCAGACCTATCCACAGAGACCTGGCAGGCCAGAAGGGACTGGCATGATATATTCAGAGCACTAAACGAGAAAAATATGCACCCAAGAATACTATATCCAGCTAGGCTGTCACTGAAAATAGAAGGAGCAATAAAAAGCTTCCAGGACAAACAAAAACTAAAGGAATTTGCAAACACCAAACCAGCCCTACAAGAAATATTGAAAAGAGTCCTCTAAGCAAAGAAAGAGCCTAAAAGTAACAAAGACCAGGAAGGAACAGAGACAATATACAGTAACAGTCACCTTACAGGCAATACAATGACACTAAATTCATATCTTTCAATAGTTAACCTGAATGTAAATGGACTAAATGCCCCAATCAAAAGACACAGGGTATCAGATTGGAGAAAAAAACAAGATCCATCAATATGCTGTTTGCAAGAGACTTATTTTAGACCCAAAGACACCACCAGATTTAAAGTGACGGGGTGGAAAACCATTTACCATGTTAATGGACATCAAAAGAAAGCTGGGGTGGCAATCCTTATATCAGACAAATTAGATTTTAAACCAAAGACTATAATAAGAGATGAGGAAGGACACTACATCACACTTAAAGGGTCTATTTTAAATGTCTATGCCCCTAACATGGCAGCCAATTATATAAGTCAATTAACAAAAAAATCAAAGATATACATCGACAATAATATAATAATAGTAGGGACTTTAACAACCCCTCACTGAAATGGACAGATCATCTAAGCAAAAGATCAAAAAGGAAATAAAGACTTTAAATGACACACTGGACCAGATGGATTTCACAGATATATTCAGAACATTCCATCCCAAAGCAACAGAATACACATTCTTCTCTAGTGCCCATGGAACATTCTCCAGAATAGATCACATCCTGGGTCACAAATCAGGTCTCAACTGGTACCAAGAGATTGGGATCATTCCCTGCATGTTTTCGGACCACAATGCTTTGAAACTAGAACTCAATCACAAGAGGAAAGTCGGAAAGAACTCAAATACATGGAGGCTAAAGAGCATCCTACTAAAGAATGAATGGGTCAACCAGGAAATTAAAGAAGAATTTAAAAAATTCATGGAAACAAAGGAAAATGAAAACACAACTGTTCAAAATCTTTGGGATGCAGCAAAGGCGGTCCTAAGAGGAAAGTATATAGCAATACAAGCCTTTCTCAAGAAACAAGAAAGGTCTCAAATACACAACTTAACCCTACACCTAAAGGAGCTGGAGAAAGAACAACAAATAAAGCCTAAACCCAGCAGGAGAAGAGAAATAATAAAGATCAGAGTAGAAATCAATGAAATAGAAACCAAAAGAACAGCAGAACAGATCAGCAAAACTAGGATCTGGTTCTTTAAAAGAATTAATAATATTGATAAACCCCGGGCCAGACTTACCAAAAAGAAAAGAGGGGCGCCTGGGTGGCTCAGTTGTTAAGCATCTGCCTTCAGCTCAGGTCATGATCTCAGGGTCCTGGCATCAGGCCCTGCATCGGGCTCCCTGCTCAGCAGGAAGCCTGCTTCTCCCTCTCCCACTACCCCCTGCTTGTGTTCCCTCTCTCACTGTGTCTCTCTCTGTCAAATAAATAAATAAAATCTTTTAAAAAATAACAAAAATAAAGAAAAGAGAAAGGACCCAAATAAATAAGGCATGAATGAAAGAGGAGAGATCACAACCAACACCAAAGAAATACAAACAATTATAAGAACATATTATGAGCAACTATATGACAGCAAATTAGATAATCTGGAAGACATGGATGCATTCCTAGAGATGTATAAACTACCAAAACTGAACCAGGAAGAAATAGAAAACTTGAACAGACCCATAACCACCAAGGCAATTGAAGCAGTAATCAAAAATCTCCCAATAAACAAGAGCCTGGGACCAGATGGCTTCCCAGGAGAATTCTACCAAACTTTTAAAGAAGAATTAATACCTATTCTTCTGAAACTGTTCCAAAAAATAGAAATGGATGGAAAACTTCCAAACTCATTTTATGAGGCCAGCATTACCTTGATCCCAAAACCAAAGACCCCAGCAAAAAAGGAGAACTACAGACCAATATCCCTGATGAACACAGATGCAAAAATTCTCACCAAGATACTAGCCAATCGGATCCAACAGTACATTAAAAGGATTATTCACCATGACCAATTGTCTTTTATTCCTGGGCTGCAAGGTTGGTTCAACATCTGCAAATCAATCAGTGTGATACACTATATTAATAAAAGTGTGATACAATACAGTAATAAAAGAAAGAACAAGAACCATATGATCCTCCCAATAGATGCAGAAAAAGCATTTGACAAAGTACAGCATCCTTTCTTGATCAAAACTCTTCACAGTGTAGGGATCGAGTATACATACCTCAATATCATAAAAGCTACCTATGAAAACCCCACAGCAAGTATCATTCTCAATGGGGAAAAACTGAGCGCTCTTCCCCTAAGGTCAGGAACACAGCAGGGATGTCCACTCTCACCACTGCTATTCAACATAGTACTGGAAATCCTAGCCTCAGCAATCAGACAACAAAAAGAAATAAAAGGCATCCAAAATTGTCAAGGAAGAAGTCAAACTTCCACTCTTTGCGGATGACATGATACTATATATAGAAAACCCAGAAGACTCCACCAAAAACCTGCTAGAACTGGTGAACGAATTCAGTAAAGCCAGAGGATACAAAATCAATATACAGAAATCATTTCTATATACCAATAATGAAGCATCAAGAGAAATTAAGTAATCAAACCCATTTATAATTGCACCCAAAACAATAAGATACCTAGGAATAAACCTAACCAAGAGGTAAAAGACCTGTACTCTGAAAAATATCAAACACCCCTGATGAAAGAAACTGAAGATGACACAAAGAAATAAATGATCTCTTAAACCAAGAAAATACATGGATGAAACTTAAATGCATATTACTAAGTGAATGAAGCCAATCGGAAAGCTGTGCACTGTATGTTTCCAACATGGCATTCAGGAAAATGTAAAACTATGGTGATTTCTATAGTTTTCTATATATAGTATCATGTCATCTGCAAAGAGTGAAAGTTTGACTTCTTCCTTGCCAATTTTGGATGCCTTTTATTTCTTTTTGTTGTCTGATTGCTGAGGCTAGGATTTCCAGTATCATGTTAAATAAAGGGTAGTGAGAGTGGACATCCCTGTCTTCTTGTTGGCTGTAGAGGAAAAGCTCTGTAAAAAAGATCACTTGTTACCAAGAAATTGCTGGGATGATTTATCAAGATGAATCTACCATTTATTTACAAGTGAAAAGTAGTAAAGTGAAATGTAACCCTTTGTAGAAGAGTCTAAACTTTTAATAGTGTTCTTGTGGGTTATATCTAAAACACAAGTTACAACCTCCTCAAAGTCACCATAGAGAAAAATCTGACAGCAAGGTAAGCATTTATGGCTAGGAGGTTCCAGTAGAGACAGATTTTTCTTCACTATTTTGCTAAAGTATTGCTAGGAAACCAGAGACTATTGTTGACACTGTTAAATGAAATACATACATTTCCCCAAGTATGGTTCCTCAAGTATATTCACCTATCATATATGAGACCTATAATAAAGGTGAGTATTAAAATTCAAGAGAAATATTCAATTTTTTACCTCAATAAATAGCATATTTTAAAAGTAACTTATAATTTGTTTTCCCAATTAAAATAAAAATGGTTTTATGTAGTCATTCTATTTATTTTGTTTTTATCTTCAAGCTGCTTATCAGGGGTTGCAATTTGCATGTTATCCTCTAGTTATCTCTTTTATATGAGATAATTATGCCACACTTGTCCAAAAATTATATTTCTTTTTCCTATTTTCTTCAGTATCTGAATTTTGTTAAGTATTTGCAACAATTTGTATTTAGATACAAATTTAGATACATTTATACTCTCACAGAGACCTTTCTTGTGATGAATTAAATTTTTTTGTAATATTTCTGCTTCTCCAATATTTCTTCTACTTTACTTCCATTTACACATACCATTCAAAAATATTCATTGAGAACCTACTACATGTCATGCATTTTTCTAGGTACTAGGACCCATCACTGAACAAGCAGGCCAGAAACCGTCCTCCTGGAGAGTATATCCAGGGCCCACTTACAGTGGTATTAAGGCTAATGCCATAATGTGATATGAAGGATTAATGTCCTATTTTGTTAATCAAATTATTTTCATTTCACTCATATCAAAGATACACATCTCTTGATTCATGAGATTTCTGGAAATAAAGAACCATCAAGGAAAGAGAGAAATATTGGGGGAAATAAAATATTTTTTTCTAGTGTCTCTGAAATTCTGAAGGAGATGTTACAGGTATCATAAAGAATGCTTTAAATGGGGCTTTAACTGTATTATACCTGATAGATTTAATGCAAAAGAAATATACTTCAGTATAGGAAATAAATCTGGGGGTGCCTGGGTGGCTCAGTCAGTTAAGCAACTGCCTTTGGCTCAGGTCATTATCCCAGAGTCCTGGGATCGAGCCCAGTATCGGGCTCCATGCTCAGCGGGAAGCTGCTTCTCCCTCTCCCACTCCTCCTACTTGTGTTCCCTCTCTTGCTGTCTCTCTCTCTGTCAAATAAATAAATAAAATCTTAGAAAAAAAAAAAGGAAAGAAATCTGATTTGAGTAGCATTTCTTAATTCACTTACCTCCTTCTTTCTAAATGTGTTTTTTTTTAATGTTTCTCACAGGTCTTTTGCATACTACATTCACTTGATAGAGCTGTAAATGTTTCCTTATTATTATTTATCAACACTACACAAAGCTTTAGACAATTTTAAGCATGAGAGGTAAATCTTACTCAAAATCTTGCGACACTTAAAAGTATGTACCCAAATGTTAAATGTTCTTTAGTTTTTTCAAGTTGTAATAGCTCCTCTCTTTCATTACTATCATATTTGTGTGGACAGTTTATCTTTTTTAGGTATTAGAGTTATTTAAATTATTTTCACATCCTAGAAACTAATATTCTGTTAGGGCAATGAAAATTAAGCAAGGTAGATTTTGTTGTCTATTTTTAACTTTATTTAAATTTAATTCAAATATTAAATTGTTTGATATATTAAAAAACATTTTTTGAAAATATAGGTTAGAGCATTTACTAACTTTTTCAAGATCTCTATATCAAACATGTTGCCAAGCTTATCATGTGCCAATTGTTTTTATTTGCACCTATTTCAGTAATTAGATGGTGATGAAAGAATAGGACAGTTTTATACTGAGAAACTGTGCAGGTATAGTTTGAGAAACTTTGACAAGTTTTCCTACCTACTTATTTTAAAAAGCACATAGTATAATATTTATTTGTAATTAAAGGAAACTTAATGACTTAAAGAGAGCAAAAAGGATAATAATTATTGATAAAAAAGCTCATACCCTCTGAAGCAATAAAAAGTAGAAAATATTTCTTGGTAGAGAGAAATCATTTAATAATAAATACTTAACCATGTCTCACAGGTGTTGATATACAGAACTCTATTATACAAGTTGTATTTTTGCATGTTCGACTGTTCCTATGTACTCTGTAGTCAGGAAAGTGAAATTAAAGAGGTCATTCAGTAAAAGGGAATAATAGTGTTATCTTCATGTAGGATTATTGAAGAAAAAGGTGCTTTTCAAGAGGATCAAATGGAAGAATTATTGGCAAAGCAGTGGGCTTCAGCTGCTAGAGATATTATCTTCTATCACAGTATTTTTTTTTATTATTATGTTATGTTAATCACCACATATTACATCATCAGTTTTTGATGTAGTGTTCCATGACTCATTGTTTGCATATAACACCCAGTGCTCCATGCAGACCTGCCGTCTTTAATATCCATCACCAAGCTAACCCATCCCCCCACCCCCCTCCCCTCTAGAACCCTCAGATTGTTTCTCAGAGTCCATAGTCTCTCATAGCTCATCTCCCCCTCTGATTTCCCCCCCTTCATTCTTCCCCTCCTGCTATCTTCTTCTTTTCTTTTTTTTAAACATATAATGTATTATTTGTTTCAGAGGTACAGGTTTAGATTTTGTTTATTTATTTGACAGAGAAAGAGATAAGGAGAGCAGGAACACAAGCAGGGGGAGTGGGAGAGGAAGAAGCAGGCTTCCCGCTGAGCAGGGAGCCCGATGTGGGGCTCAATCCCAGGACCCCGGGATCATGACCTGAGCAGAAGGCAGATGCTTAATGACTGAGCCACCCAGGCACCCCTATCACAGTATTTAGAAAAGAATATTTCTCATGAGAAATATTTCTTTGAAAATGAAAATCATGTAGGAAATTTTATTCTGGGGTAAACATCATAGTAAATAAATAATGTTTTATAATTTTCCATGAAGTTACTTGTGTGTAATTTGTTATTTTTTAAGGAAAATTCTGAAATTGTATTTTGCATCCCTGAATAACTAGGAATTAAAAAGCTACAAAAATTTTGGAAGTTATATTTAATTAACTACCCATAATTTATTCTCATTGTACAAATACAAATGAGTAAAACATATATCCCTTAACTTCTCTCCAAATGTACTTCTACAATTCAAGAAAATCGTTAACAGGTAAGTAACTTTCAATTCTTATGTCTATGAATTTTTAAAACCATAAATTCATAGATAAGTATTTAGTTAGGATAAGGATTAGTTCGGGGCACCTGGGTGGCTCAGTCGTTAAGTGTCTGCCTTCAGCTCAGGTTATGATCCCAGAGTCCTGGGATCAAGCCGCACATCCGGCTCCTTGCTCTGCGGGAAGCCTGCTTCTCCCTCTCCCACTCCCGCTGCTTGTGTTCCCTCTCTCGCTGTGTCTCTCTATCAAATAAATACATAAAATCTTTAAAAAAAAAAAAAAGATAAATTCGCTTGTATTTCTCCTCTCAATAAATACGATCATTTTCTGAACCAAATTCATCAGTATGTCAATATTTTTCAAAGTGTAACAATAGATCTTGAAGCTATTTCATTAGTACCTATGGATCCACATTAATGATTTTATCTCCTGAAAACAGGCAGTTATTTTGATAATAGAATTATATGGCACATATAAATCCAACCTATAAATCATAACAATGTTATCTTTAAATAATAAGTAATAGAACATACTTGGATAATACCCAGAAATCACATCATTTCACTCAACATGGAAAAAGGACATACTACCTAGACATACTTGTTTGTGGTGAGATCTGAAAAAAATTATTAGTATAGACCTTCTCTGCATGACACTACTGTGCTTGGTGATACTAAAATATATAATAAACAATTCATATCAATGAATTATTTATAAATGTTGATTATTGTGTATAATTAGTTGAACAAAATGATGATTTAGAGTACTATAAATAATAATCTTATATATATTTTAAATTATTTTCCCTTACTTATCCCTAGCTCTGAAATGACCAGTGGTTATGGTGTACCAATCACCTGATAATCTCATGAAGATTATCTTTCATTATAAAGCCCCAAGACTACATTTTATATGAATTGTGATTTAGAAATCAAAGTAAGGTGATATAAAATGTTATTTTTGTGTGTGTCTATAACACTTGAAATGCAATTTCTCAAATTTAAAAAATAATCAAGAAATATAGTATTAAAAACAAATGGACTAAACAAATGGTACTTACATCATTTTTTGTAGTGGTTTATACATAGGGGTGACTGTTTAATTCTTAAACATGATCATTTTAACAGTATCACAATATTTTGTAAACTATAGTCTTTTTTTTAAACATTTTATTTATTTGAGAGAGAGAGAGCACAAGCAGGGAGAGCAGCAGAGGGAAAGGGAGAAGCAGACTCCCCACTGAGCAGGGAGCCTGATGCAGGACTCAATCCCAGGACCCTGGGATCATGACCTGAGCCGAAGTCAGACACTTAACCAACTGAGCCACCCAGGCATCCCTCCATATTCATTATTATAATGAATATTTTAATGACCAGTTAGTCCCATGCAAGTTTCTATTTAGTGTTTCATTAGCACTATTTTAAACACAAACACACACACAAGAAAATGTAGAAAATAAAGTTAAAATTTAAAATATAGTATGACAAAGGGCAAAACAAACAAAATTAACTACCATAATTGATATTTGACATATTGCTAATTTAGGAGAAAGCACTCTGAAAAAATATTGAAAATACTATTTTAGTGAAAAATAAAACCAGTATTTAAGGCAAAAAGATCATACAATGTATATTTTCCTTAAATACCTTATATTAGTTCCTGCTGGACAATTGGTCTTGCAAAAATTTTCTTTCTGATAATCATTGAGATGTATTAAGGATATATCTCTTATTTATAGTGGGGAATTTACTTTGTAGATATAAAATATGTTTTTTTTTCAAATGTACATATGTTGAATGACTTTTCTTCAAAAGGCTTTACGTGAAAAGCATTTGAGTCTTTGATAAAAGAAGTTGGTGTGGTGTCAAAAAGAACTGGGATTGAGTTTACAGGAAATGGAGGAAAAGGCACAGCTTGAGAAGCTGACGACAGAAAGTGGCAAACCAAATATAGCAAATTATATATAAGTCTAAGCAAATTATATATAAGTCTAAAGGGTAATTAGGAATCTCTTCAGAACCAGGACCATGATTTGATGTCTTGGGGAAAAGCCTCAGAATATTCAGTTGAGAAGCATACAGGAGGCAAACTAGCAATAGGCATAGTTTTGAAAGATGTAAATGTATGTGAAAATCAGCAAGATAGTTCAGCTCTCCTGCAAGGAAACCTGATAATGTCCATCAGCAGTTTCAAGACCCCAATCAGTGATCAGACTTGAGGCAGCAGTATCAGTAAGAGCAATTGGCAAAAAAAATAATAACAACATATAAGAAATCTACATAGACATTCTATCCTGTGACAGAATTAATTGTACTGAAAGGGTACAGAAACTAATGAAAGGGTTTAGGCCACAGATTGAGTTTACAAGATGGGGAGTTACAGGGGAAACACAGGGGTCTGGAAACTCTGTTTAGAGATGGCTAACAGACACATGAAAACATGCTCAATATCACTCATCATGAGGGAAATACAAGAAAAAATTACAATGAGATATCACCTCACACTCAGAATGACTAGAATTAACAACAAAAGAAATAACAAGTGTTGGTGAGGATGCAGAGAAAGGGGAACCCTCTTGCACTGTAGGTGGGAATGCAAACTGGTGCAGCCACTCTGGAAACCAGTATTGAGGTGCCTAAAAAAGTTAAATATAGAACTATAATCCAGCAATTGCACTACTAGGTATTTACCCAAAGGATACAAAAATACTGATTCAAACGGATACATACACCCCAATGTTTATAGCAGCATTATCTACAATAGCCAAATTATGCAAAGAGCCTAAATGTCCCTCAACTGATTAATGGATAAAGAAGTGGTTTATACATACAATGGAATATTATTCAAACATAAAAAAGGAATGCAATCTTGCCATTTGCAGTGACATGGATGGAGCTAGAGTGTATTATGCTAAGCAAAATAAGTCAGAGAAAATACCATATAACTTCACTCATATCTGAAATTTAAGAAATGAAACAGATGAACATGGGGGAAAAAGAGATAGGCAAACCATAAAACAAACTCTTAACTATAAAGAGCAAATTGAGGTTTGCTGGAGGGGAGGTGGGTAGGGGATGGGTTAAATAGGTGCTGGGTATTAAGGAAGGCACTTGTGATGAGCACTGCGTGTTATACATAAGTGATGAATCACAAAATTCTACTCCTCAAACTAGTATTACACTGTATGTTTACTAACTGGAATTGAAATAAAAACTTAAAAAATACAAGAAATAAAATAGACAATTAAAAAAAAGAAAGCCGTTTAGGATTAGGTTTGAAGAACTTAACTTTAGAACCCATTAGAATTCTCGGCTAACTTTGTTAGTCTTCATCCTTAGTCACATATTTCTCAGGATGTGAAGAATAATTTTTCATAGAGTGATGCCCTATTTGGGAGATTTTAGAAATACTTAAATGACCGTCTTATCCCTAGAGCCCTCTGTTCAACCATTTCCACATTCTCCCTCTTCCATACCCTACCAAACATAATTTAACTCTCCCAACACTTCCATAAAAATATAATAAACTTCCTTTCAGCATAATCTTCCTTTTGCAAGAACCTATGGAAAAATGTCATTTGCTTTAACTTCCAATCCTTCCTCTGCACACTTCTAAATAATTCTTTCTCCATTCTTTCACCATGCTGTTAGGAAGTGATGGACAATATAACCTATTTATGAAGACAACTGTCCCTATAGATCCATGTTAGATAGTTTGGCATTGCTGGCCCTAACACAGTTGTTTCCTGGTTAGCTTTTCCATTCTCTGCAGCAATTATAAATCCCCAAAATGCTTCCTTTTGGCCATAATTAGTGTTAGTCAAATATTTGTGGTAGTCTACTGTTCCAGGCACAGGACAGGACTGACTCTAGGGTAGATCTACATAAACATTCTGGACAGTAAAGTGTGAATAAAACATGGGCCAGCATATTTTATTGGTGGTTTGAGACCCTCCAGATCATCTCTCCTGTTACAGAATTGAACAGCATTTTAGATAAAGGCAGTTCTGTCAGGCTTGGTTCCTAAGTGTATACAGTGAACAGACCTCCCACTTGGCTCCCAAACAACCATAGATAAATAGCACTAATGACAAATACAACTTTCCCATATATAGACAAGGATATTTGTGCTTTGTTCCTTATTGAAGTAAGAACTAGTCCAGTCTGTATGATTCCACCCTCCTTATATTTAGTTAAATAGAGAAATTAGAAACCATCGTATAAGAAACCCATTCAATTCTTGTTCGTCCCTGAAGCATCCAAACAAGTCTTTCCTTCCGAGTAAATTTAATTTCACCTGTGCTCTAGATTTTGTATGCTTAATTCTTATGGCAACCTCATTTTATTATCCTCTATCTTCTCTCTATAACCAATGCTTTCTACTATATTAAAATGATTGAGATTTTGTTTCCGGAACTCTATTCCATTTCATTGGTCTATTGATCTATATTCGCACCAATGACACATTCTTTCAATTATTCTAGATTTTGACATATCTTGCAAGATATGGTTAAGTAGTTAAGCAAATCTTCAAACATAGTTTTTTTCCCAGCCCCCCAAGATTTCCTCAGCCATTTTTGGCCCTGGTAGTTCCATATGAATTTTAGAATCAGCTTGTCAATTTTTTTAAAGATTTATTTATTTGAAAGAGAGATAAGAGACAAAGAGTGGGAAGGGAGGGACAAAGCGAGAAGGAGAAACAGACTCCCCACTGAGCAGGGAGCCTGATGAGGGGCTCTATCCTAGAACCCTGAGATCATGATCTGAGCGAACGCAGACACTTAACTGACTGAGCCACCCAGGCACCCCTCAGCTTGTCAATTTTGACAATGATTATGATTGAGATTAAGTTTCTAGTTTCATTAAAAATAAGTATCATTATATCATTGAGCTTTCTGATAGAAGAATATGATACATTCCTATATTTGCTATGGACATCTTTATGTCATTAATTTTGTATAATTTTCAAGTAAGTGGTGTTGCAATTATTTTTATTAAATTAATTATAAGGTTTTGATGTTTTTGATACCACTGTAAATGGTAATATTTTTTATTTTTTTTATATTTGTTCATTTGCACAATAACCTTTAATGTTTTCTAGTTTTTAATATAGAAGTACAGGGTCTTAAATTCTTACACAAGAGTTATTGCTATGTTTTTTGCTTATTTGTATGTGTTCTTGATGTCACTGTTATTGTATTCTTTTTAGATTTAAATTTCTGTTAGCCACTGATATAAATAAGTGTAACCAAATTTTGTATATTATTAGCCTTGTGTATAGCAAATTTCTAAATTCACATAATAAATATCTTGTATTTAAATATATATATACCCAATTATTTTCTCTAATTATATTGAAAATTTTACCTTTTCTTCTCAAATCTTTATTTTCCCTTTGCCTCACTAATGTCCAGTCCAAAGTTTAAAAGCAGTGGTGGTTGTAGTATTCCACGTCTCAAATACATGCTAACAAAGAAAATTTTCAATAATGTCTAGTGACTCAGAGATATTCATCAGTGTTTGAGCCTCCTTTAGAGGCTGGAGATTTGCTATACAAATAATTAAATATTAAACCCATCCGTTAGTTTTCTTTATCTACTGCTACCACAAAAAAGGAGAGTATCTTCCTACATCATCAAAGATGCTCTCCGGATGTCCCACTTGGCTTTCATTTTCGTACCTACTACTGCTATTTTTTCCTAGACATTTAATAGAGTTTAGAACGCCATTCCAATCATGTATCCTTATACTTATTTTCCCTCATCAACATTTCAAACTTCCGATGATACACTGCACCAGCAAGTATCTTTCATTCCACTGGTGAATCATCCAAATTCACCACTGGTGAAAGGTATCAATGCTGGCCTGACACTTTGTGCCTAGAATTATCTGTGTTACATCTACCACTAGTCTTAACTGTAACAAACAGTGGGTGAACCAGCTCCAAAACCCTACTACCATAGGTTGTTTTTTCTGTGGTGCAGACTCTGGGACAGACTCCAGTACATAAGATGTTTATTAAGAATTACCATTAGGGGGCACCTGGGTGGCTCAGTCGTTAAGCGTCTGAGCGTCTCCCTTCAGCTCAGGTCATGGCCCCAGGGTCCTGGGATCGAGCCCCGCAGGGCTCCCTGCTCAGCGGGAAGCCTGCTTCTCCCTCTCCCACTCCCCCTGCTTGTGTTCCCTCTCTCGCTGTCTCTCTCTGTCAGATAAATAAATAAAATCTTAAAAAAAAAAAAAAGAATTACCATTAGTATTCACAAATGTGGAGGGCAGTGAGGAAGGGAGGAATAAGCAAAAGGAGAACTTGAGCTTTGAGGAAGGCCCATCTGTCCCAGTGAACTCCAAAAGAAGCCTTGGAGCAGGAATATCTTGTCAGAGTTTTTTTCACATTAGAATGAAATAGCAGAACATTGATCAGGCTTTGCAAGTCAGCCTAGAGGTAGTTTTCTGCAGGTAAGGCAATCCTGAATAGACTCACAGCTTAAGAATGTTCCTCAACAACACTTCCAGCTGTGTGCAAAATACCCTTCCATGAAGAAAGATCCAAACAATGGACGACATTGTTCAGCACACAATTCATCTTTTTGTGCAATGTTCTGAACTGATTTTGGTTCATCAACATTTTTAAATTAGTGAGAAAAAACAAACAAACCAAAACCCCCCCCCCAGAAAACAACAAAATACCTGCCCTCAAATTTCAGCTTCTTTTAGCATGACTTCTTAGCTTCTTTTCCTAGATAGCTTAATATATGGCAAATAGTTCAAGAGAAAAATGATTACATGATTATATTAGCCTCTCTTCTCTGTGCTTCTGTTTTCCTCTCTGCGGTCTAAATTTCTCAATATCAGGCTGTCTTGGCAGCTCTCCAATATATTTTATAATTATGTGTATTTTTATGAATATGTGCATTTCAATTGTTTTACTGAGAAATGGGACACATTGTCTGGTGTAAGATTCCATCATTGTCAAAAATAGACTTTTCCATTTTTTTTAATGTATTAAAAATTATCTGATAGTTTATTTTTATCACACACTTGTATGTCATCTATTATGTACCACCTACTAGGTAAAACATTTTTTTTAAGAGTCGGACTCTGATCCAATTGCATTAGCTTTTCCATTCTGGGAGGAAAGGATAAGTAGGAGCAAATGTGGAAAACAACAGGAGCTTTTAAACCCCCTTAAATGTTTATACTTAGAGAGACAAGTAAAAGTTGAATGATTTATACTCTAGAAATGGATTCTAATCTGAAATGGCATAGGATAACAATACATTATACTTGTTAAAACCATTTTAGTTTTTATAAATGGATTTTTTCATGCGTGCCAGATAATATTTTACTCCTTTATACTAGTAAGTTAAATTCAATCAGTTACCAAAGCCAAATACTGTCAGAAAAGGGAACTATTTGCATTCAAAAGGGAAGAAGTATCTGGAGAAAGAAAAACTATGAAACCTATACACTATATTTAATTAATGTTAGGTATTGGAAAAAAAACAAACAAACAATTCCTTTGACATTGATTTACTATAGTGCCCATAAAACAAAGAGGATGACATTCCCTGTCAGAACTGATTTGGACTTGAATTGAGGAAAATAATACTAAGCCACAAAAGCAGAAAAACCTACTTGGATTTAGACATATGATAGCTGCCCTTACCCTTATGACCTTTAAAGAATAAATTATATAGAAGGAATAGTTCAAAATTACCCTGACACATCATTCCCCGATGTAATTTGTTGGTGGAATATCATACTTGTATAATAAAAATAAAAATATCTCAAGTTAATTTGCCCTTCCAATCTAATACCAGATATAGTAATGTCATGGTAACATAGGTTCTCCTTGGAAATGGAAGTGAAATATATCTTTTCATATCATGTACATTTTGAGGCAACATTATTGATATACTTTAGTATATATACAATGCATTTAAGTGATTATGTAATTTTATGACATAATTAAGAAGCCATCAAGCTAACTTTGCATTTGATTTTGAAAAAAACTAAAAGGACTAAGCTGTTGAAAATACTCAGTTCATCAAGTATTGTGTCCAATGTAGTATTTATTAATCTTGTAATCTTATTATTGGTATACTGAATTTCACTTTTGAATCATATAAATATGAGAAAAACCTTACTTTCTTGCATTATTTACCTTTTCCCACAGGTCTGTTGAGACATAATTTTGGGTCTAACTTGTATCTCTAATCTGAACAGAACTATAGCTTAAATTAGTTTTTGATAGTGAGTTATAAAGAATAAAGAAAATAAAATACACATTTTTTTTTCATATTATACTCTACTATATCAAACGATTTGGGGATTAGGATAACCTGTTATTTTTACTGAAGCTAGATGTAGCCAGTCTATCACAATCTTGCCAACTGGAATTTGGTCCTGTTGGCCTGATACATTTTAAATTTCATTTCCATAGAAAAATTAAGAGCATATATTTCAAATTAAATTTCTGATAAAGTGAGAATTATTTTTTTAATATTTTGATTTTAAAATGCTAAAACATACAAAATTTTGATAATAATATTGCATCATTGCATCATAATTGTGCTCTTGCATGCTCTCTCTCTCTGTATATATGTATATGGTATTCTCTTACAGAGTGACAATAGCATCTTTTTAAATTTTTTTTTATTTTAAAGATTTTGTTTATTTACTTGAGAGAGAGAGAGTGCACAGTGAGGGGGGAGGGGCAGAGGAAGAGGAAGAATCAGACTCCCCACTGAGCAGGGTGCCTGAGGCGGGGCTTAGTCCAGGACCCTGAGATCATGACCTGAGCCAAAGGCAGCTGCTTAACTGATTGAGCCACCCAGGCACCCCTAACATTGTCTTTTTTCTAGATAATTAACAGCAATCCCAAAATGAAATTTAATATATAGTTCATATTCAAATGTCTCCAAAAATATTTTATAATTTTTGTGTTTTTTCAAACTGAGATCTAATCAAGCTTTCTCTTTGCATCTTTCATTATGTTTTTTAGGTCATTTTTAACATTGGTTTTCCCCTTCCCTCCAAAAAAAACACATTGATTTTATGAAAAAAATCAAGTCAGTTTTCATGTAGAAGGTGATAATAAGCTCCAGATTTGTTCAATTGTTCTCATTGTGTCATTTACTGTGTTCTTCTATTCCCTGCAACATCTAAATTAGATTTAGAGACTTTTGGCTATATTCAGGATAAACTGTTGGTAAGAACTCTTAATAAGTGAAGATTTCTACTTAATGCCATGTTACATCAGAAGACACTGAATGTCAGTTTGTCTTAATCTTAGAGAGGATGTTTCATCACATTTAAGTTAGTGACAGCTAGATATATTCACTGTGAATGTCCATTTTCCATCTTTAATTAGTCATTAAGACATAAGGCCATAATCTGACAACATAGAATCACTTATGCCTCATGCTTTCTACTGATAATTTTTACCAAACAACCTTACGTGAATTATGATTTTACTGAGGTTTGTAAAATGGTGATTTCCAAGTCTTTTCTTCGTTTACCTTTTTTTAAATTTTTTATTGTTATGTTGATCACCGTACATTACATCATTAGTTCTTGCTGTAGCGTTCCACGATTCATTGTTTGTGTATAACACCCAGTGCTCCATGCAGTATGTGCCCTCTTTAATACCCATCACCAGGCTAACCCATCCTCCCATCCCCCTCCCCTCTAGAACCCTCTGTTTATTTTTCAGAGTCCATCATCTCTCATGGTTCATCTCCCCCTCCGATTCCCCCCCTTCGTTTTTCCCTTCCTGCTATCTTTTTCTTTTTTTTTAACATATGTTGTATTATTTGTTTCAGAGGTACAGATCTGTGATTCAACAGTCTTGCACAATTCACAACACTTACCAGAGCACATACCCTCCCCAGTGTCTATCACCCAGCCACCCCATCCCTCCCACCCCTCACCACTCCAGCAACCCTCAGTTTGTTTCCTGAGATTAAGAATTCCTCATATCAGTGAGATCATATGATACATGTCTTTCTCTGATTGACTTATTTCGCTCAGCATAACACCTTCCAGTTCCATCCACGTCGTTGCAAATGGCAAGATCTCATTCCTTTTGATGGCTGTGTAATATTCCATTGTATATATGTACCACATCTTCTTTATCCATTCATCTGTCGATGGACATCTGGGCTTTTTCCATAGTTTGGCTATTGTGGACATTGATGCTATAAACATCAGGGTGCACGTACCCCTTTGGATCCCTACATTTGTATCTTTGGGGTAAATACCCAGTAGTGCAATTGCTGGGTCATAGGGTAGTTCTATTTTCAACTTTTTGAGGAACCTCTATACCGTTTTCCAGAGTGGCTGCACCAGCCTGCATTCCCACCAACAGTGAAGGAGGGTTGCCCTTTCTCTGCATCCCCGCCAACATCTGTCGTTTCCTGACATGTTAATTTTAGCCATTCTGACTGGTGTGAGGTGATATCTCATTGAGGTTTTGATTTGGATTTCCCCAATGCTGAGCGATGTTGAGCGCTTTTTCATGTGTCTGTTGGCCATTTGGATGTCTTCTTTGGAAAAATGTCTGTTCATGTCTTCTGCCCATTTCTTGATTGGATTCTTTGTTCTTTGGGTGTTGAGTTTGATGAGTTCTTCATAGATTTTGGATACTAGCCCTTTATCTGATATGTCATTTGCAAATATCTTCTCCCATTCTGTCGGTTGTCTTTTGGTTCTGTTGACTGTTTCTTTTGCTGTGCAAAAGCTTTTTATCTTGATGAAGTCCTGATAGTTCATTTTTGCCCTTGCTTCTCTTGCCTTTGGTGATGTTTCTAGGAAGAAGTTGCTGTGGCTGAGGTCGAAGAAGTTGCTGCCTGTGTTCTCCTTTAGGATTTTGATGGACTCCTGACTCACATTTAGGTCTTTCAACCATTTTGAGTCTATTTTTGTGTGTGGTGTAAGGAAATGGTCCAGTTTCATTCTTCTGCATGTGGCTGTCCAATTTTCCCAACACCATTTGTTGAAGAGACTGTCTTTTTTCCATTGGACATTCTTTCCTGCTTTGTCAAAGATTAGTTGACTATAGAGTTGAGGGTCCATTTCTGGGCTCTCTATTCTGTTGCATTGATCTAGGTGTCTGTTTTTGTGCCAGTACCATACTGTCTTGATGATGACAGCTTTGTAATAGAGCTGGAAGTCCGGAATCTTCCATTTACATTTATAACAACTATTATTCTGTAAGTCGTATCACTTAGGCTCAAGGATTTTTTTTTTTTAATTTCAAAGTGTTAAAGTGAATTACATTAATAATCTCAATGCTCATAATATCCCAAATGTGCACTGTGGAGCCTCTTTAAACCTGCTCCTGTGTCTTTCTGATATCATTCTATGACTTCTTCTTTTTTGTTTTGCTTTATTTTGTTTGTTTGTTTCCATTATGGATCCAGTTTGCCTTGTAGTTTTTCTGCTCAGACTTAGCACCAGTCATTTCCCCAGGGAAAAATAACTCTTTGTAATAGGTAACAGTAATTAAACACAAATGGTGTTTAAACAAAATGGTATTTAAAGACAATGGTATTAAAACACAAAGATCTGGGTGCTATTCAATAATTACTACTAGAGTGTCACTGCTTTTAGGCCTTTTTAGCGTAACAAGGATGGGGATATGAGTTATACTATGGGCAATTCAAATCACAGGGCTTTGTCCTAATGAATTTCGTTTTATATTTCTGTAGTCACTATAAGAAAAATGAAAATAATACTTTCTATAATATAAATGTATATATTAAAATACATATACATTTGTATATTTTTATATTAAGTTCAAAATTGCAATATGAATATTAGTAATGTAAATAAAGCTGGAAAGTAGAAGAAATTTTTGAACTTAGGTTATATGAAGCATATAGCGTCAGAACATCATGTTCTAAATTGCTTAGAATAACCCCCCTTTCTTTAATGTGGTTTTATTTTTTGTTGATACACATTTCAGTTTATTTGGTTTCCTTTTCATTTAATTGTATTCAATTCAATTTAAAATTTTAATATCTATGTCTATGTTAAATTATATAAAAATGAAATACTTAGGTTTTAGTACCTTCAGTAACCCCTCAGGCTGTACCTATCCAATAAAGCTACAATTAGGCTGTTTCTAAGCGTCATGAATAATGCTATAATAAATAACTCTGTACATATGTTGTTTCCTATTTATATTTCTCTACAGATTGTTGGTTCATAGGATAAATGCATACATAATTTTTCAGATGTTTCCAACTTTTCGTCTACAGAATTTATACTGAACTTTGACTGACAGTGAATGAAATTTCCTTTTCCCCATAGTCTTATAAACAGAGTGTGTTATGAGTTTTCAATTTCAATTGCCAAATTCGCAGGTCAGAAATGGCATCTCAGGGTAGTTTACTCAATGTCCAAATGAGTCAAGTGGTGCACAAAATTTTAGATATTAAGCTATAGGTTCAGAACTATAATCTACATCCTTCCCGATTTTTTATTTTATGGTGCTTATTCTGATTAATGTTTTAAATGAAATTTCTTCTATTCCAAGTTAAAGAACCCTGATATGGGACAATGCTACCAACTCAATGCTAGCAGTTAAAGGAGATTCATAAAATTATTGAGCTGTTAATATTTCATAATGGATCTCTACTTTAAACCTGTATCCCTAAAGTTGCTAAATCATGACCACACAAGAAACCAACGTGAGTAGGCACCCATATCATTGGACCATATATCTGCTACTTATATCACACATTTATATTGAAGATTAAAATGGGGAAAACTTCCATTAATGTTTACTTACTAAGAATGACTGTTCTAAACATATTATAGCCATATTATATCCAAAATAAAATTGTGATGCAGAATTAAATACAATAAAAAAATAAGCCTCCGCTAGTTACATAATCTTCAGAGGGTCTAGCATGGAATGATGAAGCTGAGACTGGATCAGAGATCTGTTTTTAATTCTTACATTCTTTCTCAAAACTACAGTTGTGGGTAAATATGATACTGGTAAATTCAAAATGATAAGATTCTGATCTTTCATTTAAATTTTCCCATGATAAAAAGTAGGTAAGCATAATTTTTTAAAATCCACATTTAGGACCTATAATACAATAAGATTTTAAAAATCACCAAACCCAAACAATGATAAGTAATTATGTAGTTAAATTATCCTGCATGACTATAAAACAAGGATGAGCAGCATAGTGACCTTCTATTCCCATGAGGCAGCATACATCTCCAGTCAGGCACTTGGGGGCAGTAGTGTTCCTCTCATCCTGTGTTGTCCTAAGAATTCATTGTGTTTTGCTTTGTTTTGTTAGGGTTTTTTTCACACTGATAAACTTTACATTATAATAAGTGATCACTTTTATGTCTTTCCCTGATACAGATAAACCTTACATATTTATTATGAAATAAAAAAGGAAACCTATCCATTTAATCTTTGCACCAAAATACTGCTTTACTTATGGCACAAATGCAGGAACTAATTCTGTAGGTGATTTAGAAGGGAACAATAAAAATTTCCCATGCACATGGAAGAAAAAAACCCCACAAATTCTGAAAAATGTACAATAAAACCTAACATCAGATCATGAAGAAAATTGAAAGTTACTCAGTCACAAAAATATGAAATTGTGAGACAACTTTAACTATATAACAAGGAGTGTGGTACTAGGTAAAACTAGGTAAAAGTGATGAAAATACAGAAAATATATTAATTTTAATTCCATTTGGCAAATAATATTTAACATGTTTTCCCAATTTTAAATAATTTAAAAGTTACTTTTAAAAGTAATATTGTATAAATCATTTTAAAAACACAGTATTTTATTTCATATGTATGCAAAGTTAAATAAGGAAGTGGGATTATTGAATTTTTTTCACATAAATTTTGTCCAACATAACTCTTGTGTGTTTGATACTTAAAATGTTTTATTTCTCTATTTCCATTTTTATTTTATTTTTAGTTCTACTCTTCACTTATTGAGGATTAAAAATGAAATACTAACATTTGAAAGAAAATTATGTTGTAAATATTTAAATAAACAAATCTATAATAGAACTGGCACTAATTGATAGAAACTACCAATGTTTTATGGATACCTCAAAAATACTCAGTCATTATACTTAGATCATATTTTCCTCTCTGGTTTCTGCTCTACGAATTGAGAAGGAAACATACATTTTTTTTTTCTGTTTTTTTTAATGTTATTAGCACTAGTAATCTCAACACAGAAATACACATGCTGTCATCATTAAAAATAAACAATGTTGAGTGGTTAAAGTATAAATGACAAATCACTTTGTAAAAGTTCTCAGAGTCTTATCTTCATATGGTGTATTATTTTTCTGATAGCTCCAACTTCGCACTATTTTCAGGTGCTTCCCAGGTACAATTTGCTCACTAACATTCTGTAAGCTTTAAAGGACTGGCAACCTCTCATACAAGTACAAAGGATATATATAACAGTAATGGTTTGAATTGCTGCAAATGGATGGCATACAAGTGGGTCAAACAATATTTAACAGCTAGCATTATATCCAGATATCTAGAAGAGCGTATCTGCCCTACCTTTGAAAATGGGTAAAGGTCATTATTTTCAGGCCAAAGAGAACTTGAGAAATGTCTCAATAAATGTGAACGGTGATGGATTCAAACAAACAAACTCTGCTCTTCAAGAGTCCTAAATCCTACTTCTCTATAACCCATGATGTAAATCACTATAAGTGATCATCTGCCTTGATCATCCCATATATCCTGCTGACTGATTTTCCAAACACAGCTAAAATTTCTACATAACTTCCTTACTGAAATAGAAGAAATGTTAACCATTGTCTGATAATGAGCCTCTGGGAAAAACAAAAACAAAAAGCCATAAAATTGAAGCAAACAAAATGAGAGAATTATCTATGAGTTCAATTCCTAATTACCCTCCAAATCAGAGTAATGGCCCCTTGTAATCTCTTTTCCTGTTATCACTGCATACATCAGTGTCAGATCCACCCATGAACATTCATGACAAGAACAAGAATTAAATGTTAGATGCAAGGGGCACCTGGGTGGCTCAGTTAGTTAAGCAACTGCCTTTGGCTCAGGTCGTGATCCTGGGGTCCCGGGATCAAGCCCTGCATCGGGCTCCTTGCTTGGCGGGAAGCCTGCTTCTCCCTCTTCCACTCCTTCTGCTTGTGTTACCTCTCTCACTGTCTCTCTCTCTCTATTAAATAATAAATAAAATCTTAAAAAAAAAAACAAAACTAAATGTTAGATGCAATACATCAGCTGCCACAATATACAGAGAGATAGTTCTCCTGACTCTGATAATGTTCTTAATTTGATAACATAAAGAGAAGATTTTTACCCAAAGATTATATGTTCTTTTGGCTTAAGTGAAAAAAATAGTTGGGATAGTTGCCCTTGTTTTCTCCAGAGGCATGGGAAAAAAACATTTAGACATAAAATAACTGGTTTTATCTGTTTAACCATGAACAACAGATTTTGTTAAATTCTTACAACAGAATTGAAGTGTATATTAATATTCTGAATATGCAATCTGATATACTGACTTCTCTATTACTGTGCTATCATCTAATTTCAGAGGCCTATGCCCTGCCAGTTTAAGTGGAGAAAATTCTTTCCAATATGTACATAGCAGAATTTAGTGGTTGACTTCTTACAAGATGGAAGAATGGAGTGTTGAGGATGGACAACACTCTTGCTACAAACACACAGAGATTCTGACGAAATCATGACCTAAAAAAGATGCAATCCTGAAAAAATTAAAGAAAAAATACAGGAATGAAATATAAACTGAAAAAAAAAATTAAGGAGAGGTATTTGGGGTTGATATGACATAAAACAGAAATTTCAGATCTGTATATAGACAATAAGGGCTAAGTGCTAGTGTTTTAATGCCTATTCAGGCACAGGAGGCCAATGATATAGCTAAATTTCAAAATATTCATTACCAAACAAGACAAAGGGCAAATAAATCATTATTAAGAAGGGGCAAAAATATGGATTGAATATAAGTATAATAAATCAAATGAGAATTAAAAATGAAAACTTCATTTAAAAATTCAATTATCGTATCTTGAGTCTGCAAACTTTAAAGTTCTCTGATGCCTTCAAACATGTATGTTTAAATTTTTTTCCGGCTTTTCCAGTGACTTCCAGGTTTCCTGTCATTGTGGGAATAAAAACTAATGGAAACTTTTGTATTTCCCAACGTACAGCCTTGAAAGGGATTTTCTTAGGCACAGTCAATCTGGGTAAGTTTCATAAACGATTATCTAAATAATTTGAATCATCATTTCCAAGGATACATTCAACCTAAGGTTGGAGCTTATGTACTGGATATATAAGCATTTTACATGTGGTCTACACATGAAGCTACATGGGTAATGGAGTTGTCCACACTGTTTACATAATCACCCTCTTATTTTAAGTGGATGTCTTTTTTTTTTTTTTTTAGGATTTTATTTATTGACTTGAGAGAGAGAGAGGGGAGCAGGGAAGGAGCAAAGGAAGAGGGAGAAGCAGACTCCCTGCTGAGCAGGGAGCCAGACGTGGGCCTCTATCCTGGGACTCCCAGGATCATGACCTGAGCCGAAGGCAGAGGCTTAACTGACTGAGCCACGCAGGCGCCCTTAAGTGGATTTCAAAGAGCACTGCACCAACAGTGGTTTTGAACCGCTCTCAATAACATCATCATTCCAATAAGGTTATGGTTAGACACATTTTGACTCATTTCAAGGGTAAAGATTTAATCCAAGGTACAAGTGAGTATTCCACCACATGTCTAAAATCACAGACAATAGCTTCAAAATACAATACAAAGATGACTTTGAATTGATTAATAGGTCCATGTCACTAATTAAAAGTATTATAGAAATTAGACAACTTCAAAGTTATTAGCAATTAGCATATCTTTTATGTAGTTTTAACTGTTCAGTAATCAATGAGGGAATAATCACCTCATATAATGTTAACTTTATATGTTAATATATTAATTTTCAAGTGTAAGAGGAAGGCACATAACTAAAATTAGCTATGCATAAAGGATTATGACTATTCCTATTAGAAGGTCTAGTGGGTGTACTATCTTTAGAATAATTAATTTTATAAATTTGATGGAGCTCTGTTTCTCCATTTGTAGGCCTTGCTACTTTTATTTTGTTGATTTTATTCTACAGAAATCTTATTCATTACTGACAGCATTTCCAGACTTACATGATCCATTCTTAAAGTTGGCAATATCAAAGAAGCAAGATTTTCTTTCTCTGACTTTAGAATGTAGCGTAATAGCCCTGCCAGCTCTGGCTGCCTTACACATACCCACATAGACCACATGGAAAAGGCTTGAACCACAGCTAGAATCTTGGTAGAATAACTTATGATCCTCCTAGAACAGGAGAAGACAGAAGGCCTGTGAGAAGCAACTCAAAAACCATCTCGCACTTACCTCCGTATCATCTGTGAGGCTATCATGAAACAATTTTTCACCACATCCCAGATTCTGATGTGGTATGGGGCTCTCTGTCCCACCCCCACCTCAGAATAAAGCTTCCGTATATAAAACCACTTAGCATGTAGTCTAGAAAGGGTTCCTCGGTGATGGGGTATCAAGCAACCAGTGTAGTCTACCTCTTTTCTTTTCGTGTCATCCTTTTTTTTTTTTTAAGATTTTATTTATTTATTTGACAGAGAGAGACAGTGAGAGAGGGAACACAAGCAGGGGGAGTGGGAGAGGGAGAAGGAGGCTTCCCGCCGAGCAGGGAGCCCGATGCGGGGCTCCATCCCAGGACCCTGGGATCATGAACTGAGTAGAAGGCAGACGCTTAACGACTGAGCCACCCAGGCATACCTTGTGTCATCCTTTTTTGTATGGGACAAGAAACTTAGGGAGCTGGCACCTTAGGCTTATCTTTCTTTTCACTGCCTATGTAAACAATAAACTGTCTAAAGCAATAATAAGTTTTTTTTAATATATCTTTACCAGTCACATCAGTCAGGCCTTGGTCTTAGCTTGTCTTATGTGTACTTCACACAAAAATCAAATGACCATGCAGGCTGTTATGGAAAAAGAAAAACTTTTCATGATGTGGAAGAGAAATTTAAAAACTATAGAAGGTGGAAATATTAAATTGTAACTAAGATACATCTTAACCAAATATACCTTTATCTTTTTTGAACTTTTTGAAAGATCCCAGATACTTCTTTTATAAGCATTTTCTATTGCTAATGTAACAAATTAGCACAAATTTATGGCTTAATACAACACAAATTTACAATCTTATAGGTGTGTAGGCTAGAAGTCAGATGTCTCACCGGGCATGATCTTTCATTTTCAAAGTCAACAGCATACATCTCTCTGATCATTCTTCTCTCACTCTTCTGTCACTCACCACAGCCAAAAAAACCCATCTCTGCCTTTAGGACTCATATGGTTAGATTTGTCCCATCCAGATAAGGATAATCCAGGATAATGTCCCCATTTCACAATGTTTAATGTAGTAATATCCACAGAGTCCCTTTTGCCATGTAAGGTAATGGTCACAGGTTCTAGAGATCAGGCTGTAGACATCTTTGGGAGGGCACCTTTACTGTTGCCATCAGAAATTGCTGACAGAAGTACTCAATTGTTTAAAAAAAAAAATTTGTAGTTATGCTTGCTAAACTTGGAATGCTAGTGGGAGAGGATACAATTAAAATTGAGCCCACATTCCCAGAAGCCATGGTAAAAACACAGAGTTAGTATGAGCAGTTGCTAGCTGGAACCATGAAAATCAAAATATCATGGTCATCATGAAAGGCAGAAGAGCAGATGGACCATTCAGAACCCAGAGAGTGGTCTAAAATGCAGATTTTGACTGAAATTATATGGCTCCCAAGATGAAATCAATAGGCAGCTAAGTAACTAAACCACAGGCTACCAAGTAACTGGCAAAACTCAGATTTTATAATTGAAAACATCTGGGTCACCAAGTGAACCACAAAGCTCTAAAAATCATGACCCTGTCCTGTTTCATACCCATGCAAAAAATCCAAGCGCTCTGAAAAAAAGGTTAGGTGGGTCTCCTAAGGAATTTTTTTCTTGCATCATACATATTGGCAGGAAACACTGATCTGATCCTTCCCCAAAGGAAACTGTCACTCACTAACCAAGTAACTGACTCCAAATTAACCCCAGTTCCAGCATGTGACCTTAATCCACTAGGCTGAATAAAGCCTTATCAGGTAATAAATGGAGTTATTACTGAAGACTTCATCTTCACCAAAGTTGTCCTTAATCAATCTATGCATATTTACTCATTCCCTGAGGGCAGCCACACACCAAATTACGTCACATTATGATATCCACAGAAAATGACAAAAATGGTATTGCATTTAAGGTTGAAAGAATAACGGTTCATGTAGCCATAGGTAACAAGCTGGGAGTACTGGCTTCCAAAGACTCTACTCCACAGGACATTATTACACGGCCACAGCAAACCAGAGTGCTGGGGCACACTAGCTGTAAGATTCTGCTTCAGAAAATACCTGGAACTGATATATTCAGCACAAGCAGAATCCTGAAATTGGCAACCTTCAACCATGTTGTAATAAACCTCATGGTAGAAATGTGTAATATCACATGTCATGCCTGTAGCAAACAACCACCACCTCTGTTAAATGTATGTCACCAGCAGAGCTGATATTCATTTGGTATAGATTATATAATGTTCTAATTGCCTGTATCCATTTTGATTTGTCAGCATCAATTTGAATGTTTAGTGCCTATACTTAACCTTGAATTGAATACATTTAACATCAACCCTGCAACGGTACAAGATATAGAAGACATAGGTGTTTTGATTCCTTACACATCCCATTTAATTATTTTTGACTAAATAAAATAAAAATTTAAAGTGACAGGGCTTGAGAATAACACTGCAAATGTTAATAAAGTCATGTCTTCCATTGAGATGTAGCCCTGAGCACATTCTCTTTATTAGAGCAAACTAATATAATCCTGAAAGTTGGAATACTATTATTAATCTGGTCAACGTAGATTTCTCTATAGCAGGTGTGAAAACACAAAAAACCTCATTTAAAATGAAGTCAGGGAGACATGAAGGGGGAGCTCTCACACACTATCATTTGCTATATGAAGTATATTTCCTGCTCCTCAGCAGGAAGAAGCTTACTTTACATACCCCAGCAGGAGGAAGGAAGAATTTCTCCTTGCCCAACAATAACTCCACCAACAAGAACTCAGCAAAACAGCCCCTCCCAGCTTTTTCCTTCCCCCTATAAAAACAAGCCCCTTTCCTCTGCTCTCCAGACTTGCCTGTGGTTTACCATAGTTTGCTTGTCCTGAATTTCAATTCCTCTGCTATTCCCAAATAAATGTGCTTGCTGGTAAAAGAGCTGGCTTTTTTTTTGGGGGGTGGGGGGAGGTCAATTCAGGGGTCTGCAAACTATAGTTGTGGGGCAACCTGACTTGCTGTCTGTTTTTGAAAATAAAGTTTTATTGGAACACAGCAAAATCCATTCATTCACATACTGTCCATAGCTGCTCTTGTATTGCATTGGTAGACACAGTATTTGCAAGAGTCTTCATGGCTCACAAGATTTAAAATACTTACTCTAGTTTCAGACAGAATGAGTGTGTCAATCTCTGGTTTATATCAACAAGCAGAAAGGAATAGAAGATTGCTTTCACCAGGCAAGAATTAAAGTGTCTTTTTATTGTCTTTTTTCAGAGATACAGATTTGTTTATCTTCCCCAAATAATTCACAGAGATTCCTACCATCTTATCATTGTAAATGATATCACATTGGTTTCTATTGATGACACCATGCTGATGTAACTGGGAAAAGGGGAATAGCTGGCACTTCAGATGTTTTTATAGTTCGCTTGCATGGCCCAGGGTGCAAATGTACTGTCAGAAAGGCAGAATTCTGCCATTTCAATGTAGAGTCTTATTGGCATCCTGAAAAAGAGAAACTTCTCTGGTTGATCCAGGATACAAAACCCATATTAAATAGATTTATGAAACTCATTTGGTATACTGAGATACTATATAAAGTTTGCAGCAATCTGTTATTTTAAGTATCTTACTAGTCAGTCTAAACACAAATATTGGATTACTTTGGCTTGGAGAATACTAGCATAGGCATTGTAGAAGAATAAGTAAATTGTTAATTACATGAAAAATGCTGTGGAAGACTTGGAAAGAAATTAAAAACTTCCAACCTCAAGGAATTCTATACAAGCAATTTATTCTACAAAATAAAATAAAAACTGGGAGATTCAAATAATATGGATACTCTTTACTCTCACACTAGTTACTATTGGCACATAAAATCCCAACCCTTGTCTATTACTCCACAATGTTTAACAATGTGTAACAAGACATACCACAGATAGCAACCCTAAGCTTAGATATGTTGGATGCTCATATACTGGAGTTAGAAGAAAAGTTGCTAACTAGACCATAAACTGGAAATCTCACATTTATGTGGACATATCTTAGAAGTCAGCGCATCAAATTGTGAGCAGTAGGAAGCTATTGTGCCAGATGACAATCAATGACCAAATACTCTTATTACATTCCACTCATCAATCTCAGTATCTTGATGCAAGCTGAGGATCCCAGAACAGGATATAAAGTTGGACAGTGGAAATAAAGTAAAAATCCCTGGACTGTTTTTTTTGTTGTTGTTGTTAAATAACCACCAAGCTTAGGTTAATGCTGAAATAAAATGTTGCTATTAAAGAATACAGAACATATTTTCTATACAATTGAAATCATGGTCCATAAAATACCTAGCCAAAATATATTCATTTGAAATTCTGACTATGGATGACTATTAGGCCAAAGTTATTTTAAATAAAAATAATTAAATGAGATCCTGATTCTGTTACCAACAAAATAGATCCATTAATTCTGGTTTATACTTCAGTGAATATAACATGACCATCAGAATTGGAATGTGAACAATTTATGATGCAACATATGTTTGATTTGACAAATTTAGTATCTGTGGCTTTTGCTATTGTCCACTGACCATGGGTGTCTATGATATAAAACATTTCAAGTATATAAAATGAAACCAGATGGCTAGCAAAGGAGGGTAACAAAAATTTGAGCATTGGCTTTGCAACTTAATGTGACATTATTCCTCACAACTAATCAACTATATCCATTTACTAGGAAAATATTACATTAGTTTATGTGTGTATATATATATGTGTGTATATATATATATTAGTTTATATATATGTATATATATATATTAGGTTCTCCTGAGAAACTCTAGAATTTTGGTTTTAATCATCTCAACTATTCAGTTTCTTATAAACTTGGGTAGAAAGCTATCAAAGTCCCATTTACAAACTGCTAAAATTTAAGGTAGGTTCTATTTAGACAGCATAAGGTCTTGTTTCTTCTATCCTTATATCAAGAATGCCTAGATATCCTTAAACTCATAAAAGGGAGCCTGCACTGTTAACTTTCTGTTTACCCAGGTCTTGTCTCTGTTTCCTGATGACTCAACCAGTTTCCATTTGACAACTGAAAACTAACAGAGACATTGTGTTAGGGCTAACCTTTCCAGAATTTTTCCCTAGGATTTAGAGAATCAAAATCTTTACCCTTATTTTTTTGCCCTGCTAAAAAACAGACTGATCATAGAACCATGATGCAGCTAAATGCCTAATATGAAGAAATGCCACTCCTTAGTACACTTGTTATAGTTACGCTATCCACATCAGAGTAAAAGAAGGCATGATTTTTCCACTTAGGGAAAAAAAAAATGGCTCCAATGTATCTTTAGTTTGCACTGAAATCTAGATTACTGGTCATTCCCTAGCAAGCTAGATCACAGATCAGTTTTGTTTCCCCAGCCCAAATTCCACTTTCTTTTTCTTCTTTCTTTCCGTTCTCCTTCCTTCCTTTTCCTTCCTTCCTTCCTTCCTTTCCTTCCTTCCTTCCTTCCTTTCCTTCCTTCCTTCTTTCCTTCCTTCCTTCCTTTTTTCCTTCCTTCCTTCCTTCCTTCCTTTTTTCCTTCATCATTCTCCTTTACACACCAGGTCCAACATTTATCTACTCATCTTCTTCTCAGACGTCATTATCTAGTAGCCTTATGAGGTCATCTTATACAACACAGGATATAGTTGTTTAGAATTAACCACAAGTTCTTTAGTAAAGGCTTCATAATCTACTCACAACTGATTTTCCAAGTCTAAACTTTGACCTTGCTACTTTAGACCTCTGCCATTCCCCTTTCATCCAATAAGACTCTCATTAAATCTCCAAAATAAAACCCAAATTATGTCCCCACTGGAATATTGATATCATATGTTGATTTTGACACCAGGACAATTAGTAGTCAAGCCTTCTCAATGAACTCATCTCTTTGTAATAATTACACATCTGTTATGGCCCTTTTATTGTTTTATGGTTATGTTACTTCTAAAAGTGTATACACACACACACAATAAAAAAAGTAGGAATATTAAAGAGAAATTGTAACCCTTAACCTGGTAGGTAGATCAGGTTTACAGAATATGTTTTTTCTTAACTAGCAGAATTTATGTTTGACCACTTCATAAAGAAATGTACAAATCTTTCTCTCTGATGCTTTTAAGCAATCACAGCTCAGTTAGTAAATCCACATTAATAATACTTTCCTGGACAATACTCAACTCAGGTCATGTATGTGCTGGCTAGATTCTTATTTAGATTTCTGCCAGTCAGTCCTTTATATAACAGTCTGAAGCAAATCTAC